>NC_143041.1:40947446-41129946 GCF_057628025.1 Oncorhynchus mykiss
GCTGTTTTACAGACCATATGAAAGTGTAGTCAGTCTCACTCTTTAACCCCTCACGCCCACCACAGACAAACTCAAAACGCTTTGCTGTTTTCGTCTTGAAAAGTTGTGTATGTTTTGTTGCGTTGTTTCTTTGCTTTGCAGAAGCTGAAGCTCTGTAGTCTAAGAGGAAGATTGATATTGGCATCCCTTTTTAAATTCTTATTTGTATTGTATGTAGTTTTGGTTTTTAGAAGAAAGTCAAATCCCAACAACAAGCGCGTGTGTTATGTCTCTTCTTAATTTCCCCCTTTTGTGTGATTATTCCTACTTTCCTCTTGGTGTAGGGTTCACTAGACAGAATACTTATAAGCTGATATGTTAAAAATCTTGTGTTTTTCCAAGTATTCCTCCCTTGTCTTTTGTTTGTTTTTCATTATCAAAATAAAACTGTTGAAATCATCTGCTAGTTATGTGTTCTTTCTGATGATAAAACAAGTGGGGGGTTATTTTATTTATTTTGTATTTTATTTCACCTTTATTTAACCAGGTAGGCTAGTAGAGAACACCTTTATTTAACCAGGTAGGCTAGTAGAGAACAAGTTCTCATTTACAACTGCGACCTGGCCAAGAATAAAGCAAAGCAGTTCGACACATACAACAAACATACAGTCAATAATACAGTATACAAAGTCTATGTACAGTGTGTGCAAATGTAATAAGATTAGGGAGGTAAGGCGATAAATAGGCCATGGTGGCGAAGTAATTACAATATAGCAATTACACACTGGAGTGATAGATGTGCAGAAGATGAATGTGCAAGTAGAGATACTGGGGTGCAAAGGAGCAAGATAAATTAATAAATACAGTATGGGGATGAGGTAGTTGGATGGGCTGTTTACAGATGGGCTATGTACAGGTGCAGTATTCTGTGAGATGCTCTGACAGCTGGTGCTTAAAGCTAGTGAGGGAGATATGAGTCTCCAGCTTCAGTGATTTTTGCAATTCATTCCAGTCATTGGCAGCAGAGAACTGGAAGGAAAGGTGTCCAAAGGAGGAATTGGCTTTGGGGGTGACCAGTGAGATATACCTTCTGGAGCGCGTGCTACAGGTGGGTGCTGCTATGGTGACCAGCGAGCTGAGATAAGGTGGGGCTTTACCTAGCAGAGACCTGTAGATGACCTGGAACCAGTGAGAACGTACAGGTCACATTGGTGGGTAGTATATGGGGCAAAAGCCCCATATACTACGGGTTGATTTGGAATGAAACAATGTTGTCAATCCACAAGCTCTTGGTTGGATTCGGTGGTTTCCCTGTGAGGTATCAGATGAGGAACAAAGAAACAAGACAAGACATGATGCAATAACTATCTGTATCTCACGAATGAGAAAAATCGATCAGAAATATACGTTTTTAAAGAGTCAGATGAGAGAGCAGTTTTTCCAAAGGTAACCACTGGAGGGCGCTCTCCATCCATGGCAGAACTTCAATAGCCTGGTCCCATATCATAGTTTACTACTATACTACTGCGTTATGTGCTGTAGCCAACACATCTGTAATTCAGCCGTACATTCTTTGGCGTGACATTTAATGATTAGACAGGCTAGCACAATGTGTGTGTGTGTGTGTGTGTGTGTGTGTGTTATGCTGCACTGTGCTGTCTACCTCTCTCTCTCAGCATACGTACAAACACATCAACTAGTTTAGTTTTTTGTTTTTTTTATTAATCTTTTTTTATCCAATGTTATTTACAGGGGCTTGGGCAAAGGTGATACTTTTGTGATACTTTTATTTAATGTGCTATATATTCTTGCAGTATGTTAATAATGTACCATAAATATGACATTTAATGAAGGATATACTGTGTTTTGAGAGCAACATGTCTGACTTCTCCACAAAACCTGGGTGTTATTCATTAGTGTACACCGTAGCGAAATGTTTTGCAACAGAAAAAGACAACAACTGTTTCTTATTGGGAAAATTCCACCCTGTTTCAACCTGTTTGTTTCCATTTCATAACTCATGAATATGCCCCAGGCTTACAAGTTCACTTGAACGTTGGCTCAAGTCAAGTTTGATTTGAAATCCTCCCTCTTGCGTGCCACAAATATCTCCCTCCCTAGACTAAGTCCCTTAACTGATGTCCACTCCTTATTAGTCCCACTACCACCTACGTCAAATCCAGAATATGACCAAAATGTTTTTGGTCTGTTAACAAGAAGAAACGTATGTTAGAGAGGACCAAAGCAAAGCAGAGCAAACATCAGAAAGAATATGTAACCCTCGCTCTCCCATAATACTTGAGTTGGACTCTAATCCCTCTAACATGAAACATGGGGGATGCATCATTTGCTGCTATTCATATTGCAAATGGGGCTCTGTGATTGGTCAAGTCATTGGTTGGTCTCGATGGGCACTGAGCTGACAAGGCCCTTGTTTTTTTTTTTACATAAGAGGCTTTAGCATGTCAAGTCCCTCGGTATCACGACTCTCTGACTGTTGGTTGATTCAAAGTCGTGGCAGAGCAGATGACTTGACGTGACTGAGGCTTGATGTGGCTGAGTGGAGAACAGTCACAGGACATCCTGCTCCAATCAACCGTCAGTCTCTTGATTGAAGTAGCTGGTCTTAATGATAGTTGTTGTACCATTGTGGCTCGGATGTCTCCTCCAGTTTCTATGAAGTAGTGTGGACTACATGGAAGCTATTGGGTATTGCAGTTCTCCATTAGTTCATAGTTCCAGCATTATGCATGTAGAACCTGATCCCAATGTGGATCATTCTTAGTGAGGTGTGGCAGGGTGTCGTCTATTGGTCCTTTGGCATCGTCACCCCCGACGATGTAGCGATGGGGTGAGCAGGAGAGAGAGGAGGGTGATTCCATAATGTCAGAGGTACTCTGGTTTCTGAATGGTGGTGACTCCATGCTGATCTGCTGCCCTGGGGAAAGACAGCGGGAGGAGACATTACCTTCAACACCAGACCGTTATGGCACATGTATTTGTGTAAATGAAACCTATCTATATACTAAAGATGTGCACATCCGTCCCAGCTGGCACCAGACTGCGGATGCCTTGGGGAGAGATGAAGACGGAGGAAACGTTAAATTCAACATGACAGAACAGAGGGTTTATAACTACTCATCTGTGATGTAGGCTCTCTCTTTTGATCACTAAAACAGATGCTTTCAAATTTGCAAGGTTGCATTTGTGGAAAGCTCGCTATTCACTTTTTTACCAGTGACATTAACTGTGTCGGTGTCCCAAATTGCACCGACACAGCGCTGGTCAAAAGCAGGGCACTATGTAGAGAATAGGGTGCCCGTTGGGACACAAACTGTCTGGTTTTTAGCCTCCTCATATAAACACACGTATTCTAAAACACTCTAGATAAGAGCCTGTGTCTGGCTTTAACTCTATCACAATGGCAGCCAATGTTTTCACAGTGCTTTCACAGCCCACTCATATACAATATGTCAAAGCCTAATATGTGTCAATCATCGACAGAGTGAAGCCAGCATGCATTCATTCATTGACTGGGAGGCTTTGTGCTCTTGGGCCACATTCATTTTTACTGATGGAGTTCGTGCCTGCGGGATAAAGAGGGATTTAAAAGGCAGAGGATAGACAGAGGTTTAAACAGAAGCAGGGTGATACGAGACTGAGGCTTGGTATAGTAGTGGGGGTTGGGGATGTTATTAGGGTCTGGTGGTCAGTGAATGTTCTTATCATAGGGTGTGTCTGACTATCTGCCTACTCTCTTTAGATCACTTTAAAGCATTCATCATGTGTCTATTCCATCATTCATTCATTTATTACCTTTTGCATGCCAATCGGTGTGTTTGTGTGGGTGTGTGTGAGTGAGTGTGTGTGCGTGTGTGTTTACGCGTGTGTGAGTGCGTGTGTGTGTGCAAGTGTGCGAGTGTAAGTGTGTGTGCAAGTACGTGCGAGTGTGTTCCTGTTTATCTTTCTGCGAGCATGTGGGTGGGGGATTCCCTGACAGCAGCCTCCCTGCCTGCCAGGTCCCACCTGCAGAAAACACAGAGGTTCATATGAACCTCTGCTGAAGTCATTCACATCATGAGGACATCTTTGCCTACATGCAAGACTCAATGTAAAAAGCACCTTACTGTTTAGTGCTAGTTACATATTTAAAACATCCTACAAAAGGAATTGGGTTAATGAATCCATGCATGTCTCCTTCCAATGAACTAATGTGTTCAATTAACCAATCACATTGATGACTCACACACTGTGGTAACAGCCTGGATTGATTTGACATGAGAACCCAGTGGAAACATATGTATTTAGACACTGATTTCTGTGTTGTGATTCCATGCATTCACCAATTCATACATTGTGACATGTATAGTTTGACATGTAGTGGATAGACACACACACACACACACACACACACACACACACAAACACAAACACACACACACACACGCACACGCACACGCACACGCGCGCACACGCACACGCACACACACACAAACACATACAAACACACACAAACACACACACACACACACACCAATAACCCCTGCCGACTTACCTTCTCAGCGATATAGATACCAACATCATACATAACGATCAAAATAAACAACATCTACAGAGCAAAAAGAAAATACTAAACAAAACAGCAGCAATTTATATCCAGTCCAGGCCAGGCCTTTTCTATACAACCAAATCTCCCCTCTCCTCCATCTCTCCTCCACAGTGTCAAATCCAGAAATTAGTATCTCTCTTCTCTTCAATCATGGACCCCCCCACCATCTCCCTCTGTCCTCCACAGTGTCAAATCCAGAAATTAGTATCTCTCTTCTCTTAAGTCATGGACTCCCCCACCTCCTCCCTCTCTCCTTATCAGACCAGGGTGCTCCTCTTCTCCCTCCCCAGGTCGGGGGTGGGCGTCAGTGCCGGCGGCTCGTAGTGGTTCCTGCTGTGCTCGTAGTGGTTCCTGCTGTGCTCGTAGTGGTTCCTACTGAGTTCTGGCTTCCTGCTCGGTTCTGGGTTCCTGCTGGGTTCTGGCTTCCTGCTGGGTTCTGGGTTCCTGCTAGGTTCCAAGTTCCTGCTGGGTTCTGGCTTCCTGTTGGGTTCTGGGTTCCTGTTAGGTTCCAAGTTCCTGCTGGGTTCTGGCTTCCTGTTGGGTTCTGGGTTCCTGCTGGGTTCTGGCTTTCTGCTGGGTTCTGGAGCAGCCATGTTGTTCTGGTTCTGCTGCTCATAGCGAGACGAGGCAGGAGAGTTTTGCATGACCACAAGGCGTATGGGCGACTGGCTGGGGGGCGCGGGGGGCGCGGGGGCGTACTCCTTGGTGGGGTCCTTCCCCTGGCAGTCGTACAGGATGCAGGAGATGAGGAAGACAAGGAGGAGGATGGCATAGCTGGCCACCAGGATGATGAGGTTCAGGGTCACGGGGTCAATCTCCAAGTAGAATTCCATGAAACCCATGACGACGCTTCATATCTCGCTGCCGCCCACGGGAAAATGACGGGGCACCGGCCGGAGGAGCCAGAGCCTTAGGATGAAGGGATGAAGAGAATCAGAGAGCTATAGCCTGCACCACCCCATTGAGATCCAAAGAGATAGAGAGAGATGGACAGGAAGAAAGTTAGATAGCTGGAGAGGGAGAGCAACAGATAGTAGACGATGGCAGCAGGGAGAAAGAGCAAGGAAGGGATCACGAGAGAGAGAGAGAGAGAGAGAGAGAGAGAGAGAGAGAGAGAGAGAGAAAGAGAGAGAGAGAGAGAGAGAGAGAGCAAGAGAGAGAACGAGACAGAGCGAGAGAGAGAGAGAGAGAGAGAGAGAGAGAGAGGCAGGCTGTGGGTGACATCAGGCTCTGGCCCACAGATCAGAAAGGATATGAAGGCTTTGTGCATCGTGTTAATCCACTCCTCTCTGCCAACCTTGAATTCCTGCAACCAATGATTAAAACTGCTCAGTTTAATAACTTAAGCCACCATTTTGCCAACTTCACATACCGTAGCAGGGCTGGAAGCTAAATTGGGTTCAATGGAAGAGATGATGGTTTTTGGACTGTCAACACACACACACACACACACACACACACACACACACACACACACACACACACACACACACACACACACACACACACACACAAACCGGTCAGCTTGCCATGAACATGCCACTGGGGATTTGGGGGATTTTGGGGCTCATGTAATGTGTTAAAAAAATGGATTTATGGATTTATTATGTCGCTAGCAGTGATTAATATGTGGATCTAGAATTTGAATTAACTTATACTGAACACAAATATAAACACAACAAGTGTTGGTCCCATGTTTCATGAGCTGAATTAAAAGATCCCAGAAATTGTCTATATGCACAAAAAGCACATTTCTCTCAAATTGTTTGCACAAATTTGTTTACATCCGAGCTAATGAGCATTTTTCTTTTTCCAAGATAATCTTTCCACCTGAAAGGTGTGGCATACCAAGTATCTGATTAAAAACCATGATCATTCCACAGGTGCACCTTATGCTGGGGATAATAAAAGGCCACTCTAAAATGTGCAGTTTTGTCACACAACACAATGCCTCCAATGTCGTTTTAGAGAATTTGGCAGTACGTCCAGGACCTCCACACCCAGCTTCTTCACCTCGTCTGAGACCAGCCACCCGGACAGCTGATGAAACTGTGGGTTTGCACAACCGAAGAATTTCTGCGCAGATACAGCATGTATGGCGTTGTGTGGGCGAGTGGTTTGCTGATGTCAACGTTGGAAGCTAAAAATGTTCCAGTTCTTCCATGGTCTGCATAATCACCAGACATGTCACCTATTGAGCATGTTTGGGATGCTCTGGATCAACGTGTACGACAGCAATCCACAGGCCACAATCAACAGCCTGATCAACTCTATGCGAAGGAGATGTGTCGCACTGCATGAGGCAAATGGTGGTCGAACCAGATACTGGCTGGTTTTCTGATCCACTGACATTTTTTAAGGTATCTGTGACCAACATATGCATATCTGCATTCCCAGTCATGTGAAATCCATAAATTAGGGCCTAAGGAATTGATTTAAATTGACTGATTTCCTTATATGAACTGTAACCTTATATGGTCTGTAACCTTATATGGTCTGTAACCTTATATGGTGTGTAACCTTTTATGGTCTGTAACCTTACATTATCTGTAACCGTATATGGTCTGTAACCTTACCTGAGCTGTAACCTTATATGGTCTGTAACTTTACATGGTCTGTAACCTTACATGGTCTGTAACCTTATATGGTCTGTAACCTTATATGGTCTGTAACCTTATATGGTCTGTAACCTTACATGATCTGTAACCTTATATGGTCTGTAACCTTTTGTGGTCTGTAACCTTATATGGTCTGTAACCTTACATGATCTGTAACCTTATATGATCTGTAACCTTTTATGGTCTGTAACCTTATATGATCTGTAACCTTATATGGTCTGTAACCTTATATGGTCTGTAACCTTATATGGTCTGTAACCTTATATGGTCTGTAACCTTATATGGTCTGTAAATACAATTGTAGAAATTGTTACGTGTTACATTTACATTTTTTGTTCGGTGTAAAGGCAAACTGTGAACATGAAGCCAAATGTATGTCCTCTCTATTTTGGATCGAAGGCCAATCCAATATATCGGCATCGAATCATAGTGACTTAGTGACTTTACGAAAGCTTTATTTTCAATCTAATCAACTTTAGAAAACCTGGAACAAACTGACTTGTCCTGTTCTGACCTGTTCTCCTTGTATGGTGTTCCCTCTGAACACTGAGACTTAAAGTGGTTTGTGTGTGTGAGAAAAACATATGTGTTTGGTGTAATAGGGGCGGCAGGTAGCCTAGTGGTTAGAGCGTTGGGCCACTAACCGAAAGGTTGCTAGATTGAATCGCTGAGCTGACAAGGTAAAAATCTGTCGTTCTGGCCCTGAACAAGGCAGTTAATCCACTGTTCCTAGGCCGTCATTGTAAATTAGAATTTGTTCTTAAATAACTTGCTTAGTTAAATAAAGGGTCAATTTACAAAAAATAAAAACTAGAGTGAAAGTGGAGACTCTGTGTTGGGACTGTCTGTAGAGTTTCACATCCCAGTGTGACAAATACACACACAGTTTAAGGGCAAACATTTTAGGCTTATTGCAAAAGTGAGTGTGTGCATATATGTAGTGTGGACTGGACCACCAGGCTAAAACACTCAGCCGTTTTGACCGTGAGCTGTGATGACGACCACAAGGGATTACAGAACGGAAATCATGTCTGGAAGGACATGAAGAGATCACTGGACTGATGCCTGTTGGGGACAGAAAGTACCGAAAACACTTTGATGGAAGTCACTCCTGGATCATAATGCTTGTAGCATGGTACCCAGACGAAACAGTTTGCACATATATTATGACAACATTTTGTGACGTTTTTGTTCGTTTTGGTGTTTGGCAGGTTTTTGTTTGTTCGCATACAACTTTTTTCTTGAGGCAAGTCAAAGTTTAGTAGCCGAAGTCTACACCTCTTTGTTGGTGATTGTACTACTGGAGGAGTGGGAACCATGGATGGGATTCTTCAATTCAGTTTTTGTTGTTTTTAAACGAGAGATTACTAGTTTTCATACACATTTTTTTTACTTGAGAAACATCTTAGATGTAAAATTGCACAACTAAGACCTCCTCTGTAAAAACGTCATAATTAATTACAGGTTTCTTGATTTATCTTAGATTATTGATGACTATTTTGAGGAAATGTACAGTGCCTTCAGAAAGTATTCTTTAACCCTGGGCTTATTTCACATTTTGTTGTTACAGCCTGATTTAAAAATGTATTTAAAAAAAATGTATCACACATCAACACACAATACCCCCTAATGACAAAATGAAAAATGTTTTGAGACATTTTTGCAAATGTACCTTACAGATAATTGTTTGTGCGGAGTACAGAGATGAGGTAATCATTCAAAAATCATGTTAAACACTATTATTGCACACCGAGTGAGTCCATGCCATTTATTATGTGACTTGTTTAAGCACATTTATATTACAGAATGTATTTATGCTTACCATAACAATGTGGTTGAATACTTATTGACTCAATACATTTTTTATTAATTAGAAAACATTTAGAAAAAACGTTATTCCACTTTCACATAATGGGGCATTGCGTGTAGGTCAGTGACTCAATATCTCAATTGAATCAATTTCAAATCCAGGCTGTTACGCAACAAAATGTGGAGAAAGTCAATGGGTGTGAATACTTTCTGAAGGCCCTGTTAGCTGTGTCGTTGTTACGGCGTCTCAAGAGGGACGAACAGTAATATTGCCTATTCTTTCTTGTTTTTCAAGCAAAGGTCTTTTAAGGGATTATACATGGCACAGACATTCACTGCGCCGAGTTCTGCAACTGGTGGACAATTGAGATGATAAACAGTAGTATACTAGTAATGAATGAAATTAGTGCTTTATAGGCCTTGAATTTATGAGGGCTAGCCCGACTGCATGATAAATACGCAAATTCATAAAACTGTTGTGTTCTTTGGCAAGACATCAACATAAGAGCTGACTTAAGCCGAGGTAGAGTGTGCCCAGCTATAGGAGCACTAGGCGTGTGAGTCAAAGCAATTTTTTGTTGTTTCTATTTGACTGTTTATGGTCGGAAGGTAGAGAAGGAGACAAACACAGAAGGAGACAGAGATTAGGGGCCAAGGCGAGATTCGTAGCCCCGTCACAAGTGGTATGTATGGGGTTTCATAGTCGGCTACCATTAGACCAGACTGGCACAGTCCAAGTTGTTTCTATTGTGAATGATCCTTCCTCTATGATGAAGCACGGGAGAATGACAATGTAACTGATGGTAATCACATGTTTAATGGACCTGTCATTCTTTCCTAACACAATGTGAATTTCCTGATACAAGGCGGCACCACAGTGCCAACCACAAACTCCACCCATAATACTGTCCCAGATACAATACACCTTAGAGTTCACAGTTCACAGTAAATCACTACACCGATAAATGAAAGAAAAGAAAGAGATGTAAAAATGTTAAAGGCCAAGTGCAGTCAAAAATGTGATTTTTCCTATGTTTTATCTATATTTCTTCACTGTGAAGTTGGAATAATACTGTGAAATTATGAAAATGATGATCTAGCCCTTTTAGTGTAAGAGCTGTTTGAAAAGACCCCCTAATATTTCTACCTGTTTTGGTGGGAGTGAGTTTTGGACTTCCATGGTGACATGCGGTAATTTAGCTAATAGACCAATAAGAGAGTTCCAAACCTCTATGCCAATAACAGCTACATTTTCTGTTTTCCCCTCCCCAGTCAAACCACTCTCACTCAGACAGTGCTAGCTAAATTCTTGCTTTTTCTCTTTGCTAAAAAAAAGCTATTTTTTTATTATTTTTGACAATTTTTATTGAAAACAATCGCAGTTATGCACTTAATTGTTACCCAGAAATGATTTGATATTGAGACCAAAACTGCTGCATTGGACCTTTAACACGAAAAAGAATGTTAGTAAGGGAAAGACCACTCTCTTGTGAATAGGAGTTTCTATGGTGGGTCTGGCTATTGTTGGGTTTGGAGTTCAACCCTTCCGTGGTAGTATCAGATCAGACAGGTTCTGGGTCTGGGCTGGTCCACTGAAGAGGCTTTGTCTATTTCTATCAGCGTCTGGATCATTTCCCCTATAGATCTCTTGTTGCCAGGCAGGGAGACCCAGACATGTGCAGCTTTACATGATCAGGCCAAAAGCATTTCTGCAGGTCTTCACTGCATGGTCCTCAGCAGTTCACATCACAGTTTAGCTTGAAGCAAAAGCATTTGAACAAGTCTTTTTCTATGTGAATTGCTGGAATTGGACATACTTTAAACCCCCCCCCCCCCCCCCCCGTGAAGGCCATTACTGTAGTAAAAAGCTTGGAAGCTAAGCATCTGGGCCCGTATTCACAAAGAGTCTCAGAGTAGAGGGCTGATGTAGAATCAGTTTGGGATTTTAGATCATAATGGATAACATTACACGGACAGGGGGAACCTGATCCTGGATCAGCACTCCTACTTGGAGATGCTTTATGAATACTGGCCCAGGTCCCTAAAGAATCAGATCATGCCAATGAGGATTCTGTGTACTTTCTGTTTCCTTGTACTGTTTGTATCCCAGACTGTTTAGTTAGTCTGAATCAGAGAAGCCTTGCGGAAACAGACCCTTTACAAAGGTTTTAATCAAAAGACGGAAATGTCAATTTGAACCCTGGCTGTCCAATCGTCCAAAACATTAACGAGCAATCCTTTTTCAAGACTGTTCTTAACCTAAACGGACTCGTCTGGCTAACTCAAGGTTAAATACATTTAATTAAAATGCTGGAGGTCACAGCTGAACTTACAGACTTGGTGTACATCACAAATGGCACCATATTCCCTATATAGTGCACGACTTTTGACCAGAGAGCCCTTTGGAACAAACAATTTGGGATACACAGCCACAGACCTCCTCTGTCTTGGAGAACTAGCAATGCCTACATCCCTCCCAGCTCGGCCCAAAATTAAAAAGATTTTGAAATAAAACCCACAAACAAGGTTGCAGCTCAAGTGTAGATGTGAGGAAATCTCAAAAGTTAAAAAGGAGTTTTTAGGACAACCGTTGAAAGTTCTCTCATGCTCTAAAATGCTCTCACTTTTGATGTGCTTTGACATAACAAAAAGGACTAATGCATTTTAGAAACAGAAATCAGCAAGTCGGCAATCCTCCTGTGAACATGTTGTGAACAGTCTGTGACGAACATCTGGTGAACTCTGGTTAACGTTACACAAGTACACAACACCAAACTGCTACTTTCATTATAGTATTTCTCAACAGCCTCTTTATAATGTTTATCTTATAGGCTTATGTGCCTAAGTGAACTCAATCTGTGTTTTTGTCTTCCAAATCACCACTGAATGAATCCTGGGATAGTGGTGTAATTTGAGGGGTCTGTATCGCCATGGTGACTGAAGTTTGAAAACAGGAACAGGAAGTTAATGAGAATGACCTCCAACCCCTCAGGATGTCCCCCCACTGATTCCCTGTGATAAGATGGATTACCATCAGCAACCATTACACTGAGCCGCTGTCACGCACGCAGGCACGCAGGCACGCAGGCACGCAGGCACGCAGGCACGCAGGCACGCAGGCACGCAGGCACGCAGGCACGCAGGCACGCAGGCACGCGAAGGCAGGCAGGAAGGCAGGCAGGTCCGGCCGGCAGGCATACACACTGTGAGGTTGACCATGCGGTTGGATTGGGAACAGTGAGGATGCAGATGAGGAAGATGTGTTTTTTCTTGCCAAAGTGAGGCTTTTTATTTGCAGGTGAAAAATTATTATTATTATAGCCGGTGACTGGAAAGGAAGTTACAAAAACACACAAACAGGACGATGAACTAAAAGCCTCATCAACTCAAACGAAAAGCCAGACTGCAATCATTCCTGTACCCGGTAGCACACCAACCCTGTCTGTCTCTGTCTGTGTCTTCAATACCAATACCCATCATGCATCTGACCAATGGGAAGAAGCCCTTTCACATCCTGTTCAATTAACATTCAACAGCATGAGTTTACATATAAACATCTTGGGATGCTACACACACACTCATGAATAACCTTAAACACACCTATAAATAACAGTGTAACCATGCTTTAGCATCAATACAATCTGGGGTATGAACAAGTACGTCTACCCGAGATAAGAAACTTCTGCTAGCCCCGTACACTGACTTGATATACTGTAAAGCATGTCTTTACATTATGTGAAAGAGATCATAGGACAATCGCCACACTCACACACACACTTACACACACACACACTTACACACTTACACACACACACTTACACACACACACTTACACACTCAAACACACACTTACACACTCACACACACACTTACACACTCACACACACACTTACACACTCACACACACACTTACACACTCACACTTACACACTCACACACACTCACACACACACTTACACACTCACTTACACACTCACACACTCACTTACACACTCACACACACACTTACACACTCACACACACACTTACACACTCACACACACACTTGCACACTCACACCACAGTTAATTGGTCAGACACTGTGTTCCTATTGTGACATGGTTGCCTTGACCCTGGCAGAGGAGAGGAGCAGGTGTGTTCTTACTTCATAGCAACTAGACTTGCCGGAGACAAGCAATGGGAAAACTCAGATACACAGAATCTGGTTTGCTGTGTAATATTGCAAACATGTAACTAACGGAATACGTCATAATAACACTATAAATGCATCTTCTCACAAACTCACGTCGAATCTAGACTTTTGCTGAATTGCAGCAAACGTCAGATTGCGAATAGCACTGTGTCATAGTCCTCCTCTACTGATATAACTATACTTATATAACCAATGCTGACTGAGAACGGGGTTATTTTAAAGCCCTTTGCAGAGGTGTGAAGCGATTTATTAAGGATCGTATTCACTTAAATAAATAGAGGGCTTCCCAGCAGTGCCCAGCGCTAACAATGGGCATCTGGGGGCCTTGGTGCGGAGCGGAGGGGCATTGGGGCGGAGGGGTGGGGCCTTGGGGTGGAGCGGAGGGGCATTGTTCAACATTTTGGTAAAGGGTGTATAGTCTCACAGTCTCACTAACCTACTTCCTGTTCTCTTTCTGATCCCTCAGCCCTTTTAATAGTTAGTTCCCCATCAAACCCTTTTCCATTTCCCTGTTGTAACGTGCCAGGCCCTTTCCCAGCGAACGAGGTGTGTGTGATAGGGATGGGGAACGCTGCTGCCACACCTCTGTCTCCTGAATCCGACACCAACAAGGTTCTCAGTAAAGGGAGGGAACAGGGATATCCCCTCCCACACACACACACACACACACACATGCACACGCACGCACGCACGCACACACGCACGCACGCACACATAGGCACACACGCACACACGCACAAACGCATACACACACACGCACACATGCACGCACACACACACACGCACACACACACGCGCACACACACTTATTCTCCAACAAAAGTACAATGGGTCAATCAAGAATGACAACTCAACTCAAGTCAGACAGTATATCTGTCACTCATATCGAGGAACTTCACACCACGCCTCTGGGAAAGGGCCAGGAGTTTCCTGTTTTCCTATTTTCATTTGTACCTTGTAAAAGGAGTACGCAATGAATTTAAAAGCGGTTTGAAAAACAATACTCTGCAATGGATTCGCTTTTGAAACGAGTACCTCTGAAGAGCGGGTCAAGTCGTTTGTGTCTTGGCTGTACTTTTCAAAGTCCTGATCTTCTTTAGAGAGACCAGCAGGGTTATAGCCTGGTCCCAGATCAGTTTGTGCTCTTGTGTACTCCATGGTTGTCATTGTCATGACAATGAGTGACAGGCAGTTTGCATAATAGCACAAGCAGACTGGAACTCAGGCTAGCATGAATATATAGGGTTATACTGTATCTGACTATCACACTTTTGGTATTAGTGTACATCCCAAATTGCAAAAAAAAAGTACTGCGCTATATTGGGAATAGCGTGCAATTTGGGATCGACCTTAGGCTTCACCCAGAGCTACAGATGACATCAGGACTTACCTACAACTGTATCACTTCACATTTAATCAATGTTTTGTTACCCTCCAGTAACATTACCCTCCAGTTACATTACCCTCCAGTTACATTACCCTCCAGTAACATTACCATCCAGTTGCATTACCCTCCAGTAACATTACCCTCCAGTAACATTACACTCCAGTTACATTACCCTCCAGTAACATTACCCCCCAGCAACATTACCCTCCAGTTACATTACCCTCCAGTTACATTACCCTCCAGTAACATTACCCTCCAGTAACATTACCCTCCAGTAACATTACCCTCTAGTTACATTACCCTCCAGTTACATTACCCTCCAGTAACATTACCCTCCAGTAACATTACCCTCCAGTTACATTACCCTCCAGTAACATTACCCTCCAGTTACATTACCCTCCAGTAACATTACCCTCCAGTTACATTACCCTCCAGTAACATTACCCTCCAGTTACATTACCCTCCAGTAACATTACCCTCCAGTAACATTACCCTCCAGTTACATTACCCTCCAGTTACATTACCCTCCAGTTACATTACCCTCCAGTTACATTACCATACAGTAACATTACCCTCCAGTTACATTGCCCTGTAGTTACATTACCCTCCAGTTACATTACCCTCCAGTTACATTAGCCTCCAGTTACATTACCCTCCAGTTACATTACCCTCCAGTTACATTACCACCCAGTAACATTACCCTCCAGTTACATTGCCCTGTAGTTACATTACCCTCCAGTTACATTACCCTCCAGTTACATTACCCTCTAGTTACATTACCCTCCAGTAACATTACCTTCCGGTTACATTACCCTCCAGTTACATTGCCATACAGTTACATTACCATACAGTAACATTACCATACAGTAACATTACCCTCCAGTAACATTACCCTCCAGTTACATTACCATACAGTAACATTACCCTCCAGTTACATTACCCTCCAGTTACATTACCCTCTAGTTACATTACCCTCCAGTTACATTACCCTCTACTTACATTGCCCTGTAGTTACATTACCCTCCAGTAACATTACCCTCCAGTAACATTACCCTCCAGTAACATTACCCTCCAGTTACATTACCCTCTAGTTACATTACCCTCCAGTTACATTACCCTCTAGTTACATTACCCTCTAGTTACATTACCCTCCAGTAACATTACCTTCCGGTTACATTACCCTCCAGTTACATTACCATACAGTTACATTACCATACAGTAACATTACCCTGCAGTAACATTGTCATGCAGTTACATTGCCCTGTAGTTACATTACCCTCCAGTAACATTGCCCTGCATTTACTTTACCCTGCAGTTACATTACCCTGAAGTTACATTACCCTGAAGTTACATTACCCTGCAGTTACATTACCCTCCAGTAACATTACTCTCCTGTTCCGGTGTCAGGGTGATGCAACACACTCTCTCTTTCTCTCCCTCTGCCTCTCTATCTCTCTCTCCCTTCCTCTCTATCTCTCTCTCCCTTCCTCTCTATCTCTCCCCCTCTGCCTCTCTCTCTCTCCCTTCCTCTCTATCTCTCCCCCTCTGCCTCTCTCTCTCCCTTCCTCTTTATTTCTCTCCCCCTCTGCCTCTCTCTCTCTCCCTTCCTCTCTATCTCTCCCCCTCTGCCTCTCTCTCTCTCCCTTCCTCTCTATCTCTCTCCCCCTCTGCCTCTCTCTCTCTCCCTTCCTCTCTATCTCTCTCCCCCTCTGCCTCTCTCTCTCTCGATCCCTCTCTATTTCTCCCCCTCTGCCTATCTCTCCCTTCCTCACTATCTCTCCCTTCCTCTTGATCTCTCACCCTCTGCCTCTTTCTCTCTCCCATCTTCTCTCTCTCTCTCTCTCTCCCTTTCTCTCAGCATAGCATTCCATGCGTGTGCCATTCCAGTGTAGTTAAAGTTAGCGCTGTGGAGGCGACAATGTGTTGTAGCCGGTGGCCCCACAGTGACGCAACCCAATGATTTTATTATCTGCTCTGGTGTTGAAGGGACGCTAAGCAACGTGAACACACACTATAAATACAACTACCCCCCCCACTGTCCAGCCCCCTCCCACTAACCCACTGTCCAGCACCCTCACACTAACCCACTGTCCAGCCCCCTCCCACTAACCCACTGTCCAGCCCCCTCCCACTAACCCACTAACCCACTGTCCAGCCCCCTCCCACTAACCCACTAACCCACTGTCCAGCCCCCTCCCACTAACCCACTGTCCAGCCCCCTCCCACTAACCCACTGTCCAGCCCCCTCCCACTAACCCCACTGTCCAGCCTCCTTCCACTCCCCCACTGTCCAGCCTCCTTCCACTAACCCACTGTCCAGCCCCCTCCCACTAACCCACTGTCCAGTCTCCTCCCACTAAGCCACTGTCCAGCCCCCTCCTACTAACCCACTGTCCAGCCCCCTCCCACTAACCCACTGTCGTCCCCTCCCACTCCCCCACTGTCCAGTCCCCTTCCCCACTGTCCAGACACATCAGACACCTTCCACTCCCCCACTGTCCAGCCCCCTCCCCTACATTCCAGCCTTTCCCACTGTCCAGCCCCCTCCACTACATTCCAGCCCTTCCAACTTCCCTACTGTCCAGCCCCCTCCCCCACTGTCCAGCTCCCCCCACTCCCCCAATGTCCAGCCCCTCCCACTCCCCCACTGTCCAGTCCCTCCCACTTCCCCACTGTCCAGCCCCTCCCACTCCCCCACTGTCCAGCTCCCTCCGACTTCCCCACTGTCCAGCCCCTCCCACTTCCCCACTGTCCAGTCCCTTCCCACTCCCCAGTCCCTTCCCACTCCCCCTCCCCTACTTTCCAGCCCTTCCCACTTCCCTACTGTCCAGCTCCCTCCCACTCCCCCACTGTCCAGTCCCCTCCCACTCCCCTACTGTCCAGCTTCCTCCCACTCCTCCACTGTCCAGTCCCCTCCCACTCTCCCACATTGTCCAGCCCCTTTCTACTCCCCTACTGTCCAGCGCCCTTCTACTCCCCCACTGTCCAGCCCCCTCCTCCCCTACTGTCCAGCCCCCTTCCCCTCCCCACTGTCCAGCGCCCTCCCCCACTGTCCAGTCCCCTCCCACTCCCCCACTGTCGAGTCCCCTTCCCCACTGTCCAGACACCTCCCACTCCCCCACTGTCCAGCCCCCTCCCCTACTTTCCAGCCTTTCCCACTGTCCAGCCCCCTCCACTACTTTCCAGCCCTTCCCACTTCCCCACTGTCCAGCCCCTCCCACTTCACCACTGTCCGGCCCCTGCCACTCCCCCACTGTCCAGCTCCCTCCGACTCCCCCACTGTCCAGCCCCTCCCACTCCCCCAAAGTAAAGTAAAATGTCTGTTTGATACTGACATTTTTGTTAAAAGAGATTGGTTAATTGATTGATTGATGATTGGCACATTGATTTTGTGTCTTAAGTTTATTGGCACAAATATTCCAAATACATGGCAATGGATATGGCATAAATAACATGAAAATACAACTTTACCAGAGTACAATGCTATATTTGTTAACAATTTTCAATGAAACTACAACTTGCTTAGCCACAGCTCTGGTCTAACAATGAAAAACTGCATATTTGGCACAACATGTATTAAATGAATCAATTTTATGCATACTAGGCAGTTACAAAGGTATATTGTATTGTTATTTAAAATTATGAGCACTGTTTTGAAAGGAAGCATTAAAAGCTGTGCATATCGAACTTGAGAGAGATACTTTGACTTCATTAGGCAATCACTTCCTACAAGTTCCCTTTACATTGTCATAGTGAGCTTTGACCGTGAAAAGTCAGCCAGTCTACTATTTATCTAAAACATAACATTAAGTACCTATTACATGTTCACTTGAAACATCAACAGAGCAGCAATAGAGTCACAGATACATCACGTGATGTGCATGAGAATAGTAGAATGGAGAATCATGGTCCACCGTGTAACAATCCTTTCTGCTCCAGGATGAAGTTTCTCCTAGGTACAGATCTAGGATCAGCTTCTCCTCCCCCAATCTAACCTTAACCATTAGTGAGGAAAATGCAAAAATGACTCAAGATTAGAATCTAGGGGCAACTTCACCCTACTTCATCCTTACTTTCCAATAACTCATCTTTGGATACTCCCTATTTACCTCCATGATCTTGATCCTGGTCTTTTCAAATGTCCAGGGAGAACAAACCACCAGAATTTCAGATAGTATTTTAGCTACAGAACAGCTAGTCTTTCCAGCAGGGGTTGGAACCGGTTCAGGGAACAGATCCGAAAAACCTGAAAATAATGTAATATTACAAGGAACAGAAACAGAACCGGGAACGAAAGGGATCCATACTGTTCCGGAACAGAACCGTTATTTGAAAAGCATGGGAACCGGTAAATAACGTTATTTTATGTTCCAAACATTTTTTTAACGTTTTTTCTAAACACAACAAAGCACCTATGCAAAGCCCTCACTCTGTCACTCAGAAACCTATTCCAGTGTCTGCCTGCAAACTGAAAATTTGCCCGTGTGTGTGTGTGTGTTTAGGCTATCTGCCCCTCCCTCCTCCGAAGCATAGGCTACTGTACTGACGTTAGCATAGGCTACTGACTGACATTACAAGCGGAATTCAGAAGATAGGGAGAGAGATGTTTAATCAGTTAGAGAAGAATGGATGAACTTGTTCAATGCTAGATACTAAATGCCTAGTTGTCACGTTTCACATTGGATTTATTAACTAGAAAAAGGTAAGACGTATTTTTTAATTCTGGTGCATACACACACAAGCTTGTTAGATAGCTAGCTCAAACTTGTTAGCTAACTAGCTCAAACGACATTCAATGTTCCTCCATAGAAGCCGCTCCTCATAGGTATAACTCTGTGGACCTAAATTCAGATCATGCATGTCATAACAAGATGCAAGATATAATAATAACAAGATACAAGAAGCCTCTTCCTCAACCCTCTGTCGCTCTCGCCGCAATATTTCAGTCGCATCTTACGCCACTTGTTTGTCACCTAGCTTGCCTGCTCCATCCACACTGATTGGTAAAGTCATTTAATGAGCTAAATGTAAACAACTGTTGATTTGAAGGAACAGAAAGGAACGATATAAAAGTGTACTTTTTTGGGGTTCGAACCAGTTCAGAACTTTATTTTGCTGGTTGTAAAGGCGGAACAGAATGAAAAAAATATGGGTCAACATTTGGAAATTAATTTCAGTTCCAACTCCTGCTTTCTAGGCACATAGTCTCACCTACAAAGCAGCTAGACTTTCCAGCCCATTCTAGTCCTTCAGCTAAGTATCTGTTTTTGATAATGTGTGAGTCCTTCATACCCAACCAGCTCAGACATCCCTCAGCTCTCTCCAGTCTCTTGTCATTCGATACCTTTTTGTTCAAACATTCAACAGTCCCACTGTTCCACTGTCCATGTCGCCCCCTCAGGCCACAGCGGCACCTTGACTACAAATTGTTGAAACTTCAAACTTTAACAGTCCCTCTCTTCCCTCAGGGCTCAGACCACGCATAGTCCATGGTTGGCCATGAGGGCCGTCTGACTCTCCCTCCTCCGGTCCTTCTTCCTCCCAAGCCGGACCCTCCAGCAGACAGCACTGGACCCCAGGAGGGCTAGCCCAGCCGACAGCAGAACCAGCCCCAGCACCGAGATGGTGGAGCCGTGGGAGTTGAACGTGTACGCCACGGCCGTTACCACAATACCGGCGATAAGGACCACCACGCCAAATGGCACGGTGCACCGGTAGCACGACATCTCTGCCCCGCCGGTGGCCGCTGTCAGCTGCACCTCGTTGATTAATGGGACGGTCGTCACAACAACGCTACGGTCCTTCTTGTTGTGGTTGTTGTTGTTGGATTTCTCTGTAGTGACTTTCTCAGAGGTAGATGTGGGCATATTCATGGCGCTTTTGGGGGCTTTCGGTGCATTTTTATTGATAGAGTCATCTGGAATAGAGATTTTGCTGGCTAGGAAAAGGTGGGCCATCTTGACTTTCAGTGGTCAACCTGTCAATCTGTGTGGCCTACAGAGAGAAAAATACATTTTAGTCATATTGAAAACAAAACAGAGAAGCCAGAAAACACTTTATGAAACAACTATAAAGGATGTGAACAGAGCACAATTACTGAATTGAAGCCTGTGCACATTGAAATGAATTGAAGGCCGCCTATAGCGGCTGCCTATAGCGGCTGCCTATAGCGGCTGCCTATAGTGGCAGCTTGACAAGGGCGGCATTTTCCAAGCTAAACTGACCAAGACGCACCTCCAACAATACATAAAACCTCACATAATTACAGTGCATTCTCCTCATTAATCTACACACGATACCCCATAATGACAAAGCAAAAACAGGTTTTTATAAATTTTTTCAAAAAATAACATAATAATAATATCTTATTAAGTATTCAGACCCTTTGCTATGAGACTCAAAATTAAGCTCAGATGCATCCTGTTTCTATTGATCATCCTTGAGATGTTTCTATAACTTGATTGGAAATCAATTGATTGGACATCATTTGGAAAGGCACACACCTGTCTATATAATGTCCGACAGTTGACAGTGCATGTCAGAGCAAAAACCAAGCCATGAGGTCGAAGGAATTGTCCATAGAGCTCCGAGACAGGATTGTGTAGAGGCATAGATGCCGTAGCACTCGCTTCTGTCATCATGAAGTGCTTTGAGAGACTAGTCAATGATCATTTCACCTCTACATTACCTGAAAACATAGACCCACTTCAATTTGCGTACCGCCTCAACAAGTCCGCAGATAATGCAATCGCCATCACACTGCTCTGTCCCTTCTGGACAAGACAAATACCTATGTATTTGGAAGAAGTTTAGAACCACTAAGACTCTTCCTAGAGCTGTCTGCCCAGCCAAACTGAGCAACTGGGGGAGAAGGGCTTTGGTCAGGGAGGTGACCAAGAACCCAAAGTTCCTCTGTGGAGATGGGAGAACCTTCCAGAAGGACAACCATCTCTGCAGCACTCCACCAATCAGGCCTTTATGGTAGAGTGGCCAGACGGAAGCCACTCCTCAGTAAATGGCACATGACAGCCTGCATGGAGTTTGCCAAAAGGCACCTAAAGGACTCTCAGACCATGAGAAACAAGATTCTCTGGTCTGATTAAACCAAGATTGAACTATTTGGCCTGAATGCCAAGTGTCAAGTCTGGAGAAAACCTGGCACCGTCCCTACGGTGAAGCATGGTCGTGGCAGCATCATGCTGTGGGGGTGTTGTTCAGCGACAAGGACTGGGAGACTAGTCAGGATCGAGGGAAAGAGAAATGGAACAAATTACAGAGAGATCCTTGATGAAAACCTGCTCCAGAGCGCTCAGGACCTCAGACTGGGGCAAAGGTTCATCTCCCAACAGGCCAACGACCCTAAGCACACAGCCAAGACAACGCAGGAGTGGCTTCAGGACAAGTCTCTGAATGTCCTTGAGTGGCCCAGCCAGAGCCTGGACTTGAACCCGATCGAACATCTCTGGAGAGACCTGAAAATAGCTGTGCAGCAATGCTCCCCATCCAACCTGAAACAAAGCTTGAGAATGGGAGAAACTCCCCAAATTAAGGTGTGTCAAGCTTGTGCCGTCATACCCAGGAACACTAAAGGCTGTAATTGCTGCCAAAGGTGCTTCAACAAAATAATGAGTGAAGGGCCTGAATACTTATGTTAATATATATATATATATATATATATATATATTTTTTTTTATATATAAATGTACACAAATTAAAAAAATTAAAAAAATAAAAATGTTTTTGCTTTGTCATTATTGGTATTATGTGTAGATAGATGAGGAAAAATAACATTTTAATCAATTTTAGAATAAGGCTGTAACGTAACAAAATGAGTAAAAAGCCAAGGGGTCTGAATACTTTTCAAATGCACTGTATGCCCAGAAAGAATGACAATTTCTCTCACCCAGTAGCATATGGGCTATTTAGGTGAGCGCTGATAAGCAGTGTGATAAGCAGTGTGATAAGCAGTGTGATAAGCAGTGTGATAAGCAGTGTGATAAGCAGTGTGATAAGCAGTGTGATAAGCAGTGTGATAAGCAGTGCCCACATTGTCAAAAGTAGGGGTATGAAATATTTTGTTTGTGCATGCTGAGCGCGCCTCTCCAGAGTGCTGTTGGAGAGACGCACCGCTGTGACGCTCCACCAAAGTTACATCAAAAAAATAATGGAACATAACGAGTATATGGCCTTTTCTGTAGCCCACAGGCTGGAGTGGAGATAGAAATGTACGACAATGTCATGAGACAGACACCTTTTACATCGTTTCTCTGATCAAATAGCCTCATCTAAATGGCTAACCATCAAATAACAAATGGCCTTCGATATGAATATGGCATGTTTACAGACAGTACCGGTCCAAGTGAAAACCCAGACTACTTGCATAGTACCGGTCCAAGTGAAAACCCAGACTACTTGCATAGTACCGGTCCAAGTGAAAACCCAGACTACTTGCATAGTACCGGTCCAAGTGAAAACCCAGACTACTTGCATAGTACCGGTCCAAGTGAAAACCCAGACTACTTGCATAGTACCGGTCCAAGTGAAAACCCAGACTACTTGCATAGTACAGGTCCAAGTGAAAACCCAGACTACTTGCATAGTACCGGTCCAAGTGAAAACCCAGACTACTTGCATAGTACCGGTCCAAGTGAAAACCCAGACTACTTGCATAGTACCGGTCCAAGTGAAAACCCAGACTACTTGCATTGTACAGGTCCAAGTGAAAACCCAGACTACTTGCATAGTACAGGTCCAAGTGAAAACCCAGACTACTTGCATAGTACAGGTCAAAGTGAAATTCCAGACTACTTGCATTCCCCCCCCCCCCCCCCCCTATTTTACACTGCTGTTATCTCTGTTATTATCTATGCATAAGTCACTTTATTTAATAACTCTACCCATATGTATATATCACCTCATTTACCTCCACTAACCGGTGCCCCCGCACATTGACTCTGTACCGGTACCCCCTGTATATAGCCATGCTATTGATATTTTACTGCTGCTCTTTAATTATTCGTTACTTTATTTTATTTTTATTTTTTTTATGTATTTTTTCTCAAATCTGCATTGTTGGTGAAGGGCTTGTGACTATGCATTTCACAGGTCTACCTACACCTGTTGGATTCGGCACATTGCTCACCAATATGTTTTTTATAAAAACTACTCCACAGCCAACTCTGTCTCTTTTGCAACTTGTGGATACAATCTTTACAGTCCTGAACAATAATAAAAGGGACACTAAGTGAAAGGAAAAGGGGGATACCTTGTCAGTTGTCCAACTGAATCTATTCAACTGTGTCTTCCGCGTTTAGCCCAACCCTCTATACGGCGGCAGGGTAGCCTAGTGGTTAGAGCGTTGGACTAGTAACCAGAAGGTTGCAAGTTCAAACCCCAAAGCTGACAAGGTCTGAAGTTCTGTCCCTGAACAGGCAGTTAACCCAACCCCTAGGCTGTCATTGAAAATAAGAATTTGTTCTTAACTGACTTGCCTAGTTAAATAAAGGTTTAAAAAAAATACACTCTTGTCATGTTTTTAGATTTATCATGATTGTACATATAATTGGTTATATAGTTATGTTTATGATAGAGAACAATTTTTTTATGCAATCATATGTGCATCTGCAAGAGCCAAGATATTCGGTGGCGTCCCACAGGGTTGGATAATTGGACCTTTGTTATTCCTAATCTATATCACTTAACATTTTCTTTGCTGATGATACCAATTGATTGATTCACTAATTAATGAAGCCAACTCTGAATTTTCTGAATGGTTCCAGATTAACAAATGATCTTTAAATGTAAAAACTAAAAAATCAAATGTCAATATTTTCACTAGTAAGAATAAGAAATATTGTAAAAAAAAAACAAATAAAAAGAGCCAGAATCTCAATTGGGGGTCACATCCGCTAGATTCCTTTGTTTTCTAATTGATGAAAAGTTTTCCTGTAAAGATCATATTCAATTTGTCTGCAGCAAAGTGATGAAATTGGCTGGTGTCATCAGAAAGATTAGTGGTTTGGTTCATCAGGCTTGCTTCCTAACTCTATACTACAGCAAAAAAAATGTATTGGTATTTTTGTTTTATCACTTGTTTTCTTTGGTGCAAATAAATTAAACTTAAACAGTACAGTAAATAGAAGTTAAGTATAGTTCAGTACAGTACAATAGAAGTTAAGTATAGTTCAGTACAGTACAATAGTACAGCACAGTAGAGTATTAGAGTATAATGTACTGTATTGTACACTACTTTACTCTAATGACCTTTATCTTCAACTTTCATTCAGAACCGAAAATGAACCTTATAACGGAATGCATTTTAAACTTCCGTAAAATACGTATTTTCACTTTTCATTCAGATCCTAAAATGAACCTAACTTCAATGTCTGGAAAAAAATATGTCTTTTAGAATGTCTTTTCAACGTCATTTTGCTTACTGGGACTATTCTAAGTATCGGAGGGCGGGATTTTTTTTTTGTTGTCTCGCCTAGGGTGGCAGAATGGCCAGGTCTAGGCCTGTCTCTGCGCCTATGCATAGCCTATGCCCTGGCAGTAATATTTCCACCGGATGCATCGTTGGCAGTTGAACTTGAGGCCTTTACAATGTGCAACATAACTGTCAAATTCCCCGGAGAACTGCGGGCAACGTTAGGCGACCTCCGTGAAACCAGAGCCGGTCAATTTCATGAACAGTCTGCTCTAATGATGAAATGGAAGATGTTAAAATCCATTAAAACTTCTATGATGTAGCATATGTCATCAACCCTTAACTTCTCTGTCGATGTCCACTGAGATGCGATGCAATATATCGAAGTCTTGCTTGAGCACGCGCGTTATGGAGATTTTTTGGGGTCTGTCGATAAAAATGAATCTGTCGATAAAAATGAATCAACATTTAGATGCCGACTGTTCCCATATTTGACACCTAACCCATGCACATATTGTAGTTTCAGGGCTATGATATTCAATGCAAGTAATAACTGTGAATGTCACCATTAAAGTCAAATAAATCAGTTAAACTTACTGTATTCTGGAGCTCTTTTCATTCTCTGACGTTCTCGAGTGCGTCTTTGGAGTAACGGAATGCGACCGTCAGTCTGTTCACTCTCATCTCGTTCTTGAAGTTGTCTGTCATGTCATCCGTTCGTTTTTTGACCATTATCAGTTAGTTTTTCCCCCTCCAAATACAGATATAATATACGACTCTCCTGTTTACCTTTCACACGAGCGCATGGAAATGTGTTATATGCGCAGAGGTTTTCCCAGAATTAGATACATTATAGAGCCTAGCACCGTTTATTTCACTCACTTCTAATCTCTCTGTACGGTGTCCGTGTACCGTGCAGGCAGCGGATGTTCTAAACGAGCGCAGTCATGTCTAGAAAGCTGTGTCTCTTTTCCATGATCTGGTCTACAACGTCTTGGAGAATCATGCTGGGGATATCAATAGCTAAAGAGGGGAGGGGCTGTGAGACACGGCTCTCCTCTCCCCCTCACCTAGTAAACGAGCAAGGAAACTTTTAACCCTTCCCGCTCGGGAAGACAGGGACACAGCTGAACTGATAAGACTGCTAAGTCTACTATTGTTTATTTAAAAGTATACAGCAAACGCAATTTCAATGTGTTAATGACCCATAGCATCACATCTAATTATCTATTTAAACAACAATTACGTTCTTCTTCATTGTTTTACCAGTAGCTTATATCACATAACATCAACAATTTAAAAGTCTACTGTTATGATATAATGCGTTGTCTCATCTATGTTGTTAATTTCTACTTGTGTTTCAATGTGTCAAGACTCACCCATGACACTGCCTATGCTTTGTATGCCAACTAAGGTATGGCTTTTACACCAAGTTTGTAAAAGGGCTGGTAAACTGAGCATGTAATGGTTCTCTCTCTCTCTGTGTGTGTGTGTGTGTGTGTGTGTGTGTGTGTGTGTGTGTGTGTGTGTGTGTGTGTGTGTGTGTGTGTTTAAGAAATGGCTTGGTATTATTTTAACCCCTTGTTTCGGGGTCTGGTTCTTGTTCACATGGGGAGTAGTCCTGACTGCTTTCCAAACTGACACTCAATATTTCCACACAGGGATGTAACAAACTCTTACTCTCCATTGTTGCACAATGCCACTGCACCATTGCTTCACTGACTTACTGTATAAATGCCAACAAAAGGCTGCGACGTCGGGGATTTGCCTGCAGTTGCAGTCATTTATAGGTGACTAATGCACTGTGGAAGAAAATAGCATTTAGTCACTCTGACTCTGAATTCCAATATATATATATTTTTTACATTTACACAAATGATTGATAAAGTTACAGTTCTAAACATTGTGAGTCTATTTCCTATAACATTGAGGCCTATTTCTGGATTAAAGCCTTTTCTGTTGGATACTCTCAAATGAGGATTCTTTAAAATCAATGACAAAACGCTATTTTCTTCCACTTTGCATTAGTCACTTACAAATGACTGCAATACCATCGAACCATTACTTAAACACACACACACACACACACAGGCTGGCTTCCTACTGTTCCCACCATTATCCCCCAGAGAACTGTCAGAGAAAAGTGAGCGAGAGGCCATACCAGACTGCTTTACCCTTTATCCACAAACATAACCTTCTGTGGTGTACCTCAAAGAAATACCCTATTTTTAATGATTGGTGTTTCTCTGATCTGCAGAGCGTGAGAATAACGGTCCAGCTTGGCTTTGACATCTGCAGAGAGTTAGTCAGGTTCAACAGTCTGTTGGTGTGTTTATTGTCTTTACCCTGCTGCACAGGAGGTTGATTAGGGAGGACAGGCTCGTGGTAATGACTGGAGCAGAATCAGTAGAATGGTATCAAACACATCAAACACATGGTTTCCATGGTTTCCAGTTGTTTGATGCCATACATTTGCATTGTTCCGGCCGTTATTATGAGTCGTTGTCCCCTCAGCAACCTCCACAGCGACTTACTGTATGCCTATAGTCCATTTAGAGCAGGATACTCAAGTCTAGGCATGCATCCCAAATGGCACCCTATTCCTTATATAGTGCACTACTTTAAACCAAAGCTCTATGGGTCCTGGTTAAAAGTAGTGCACTACTTTGGGAATAGGGAACCTAAATCAAAATGAAACGTGATCCCTGCATCCTCAACGTCTCTGCAGTGGTCTAATGACTGCTGTAAAGAATGTGAATGTGTTTAGGTGTAGATGATTAGTCAGACAGGAACACAGTGGGAGTCATGGACTCTGTCTGCAATGGCATACCATTTCCTATATAGTGCACTATTTTTGACCAGGGTACATACGTCTCAAAAGTAGTGCACTACGTAAGGGAATAGGTTGCCTTTTGGGATGATATGGGGTTGTGTGAATGATTTTGGCTTATTGTTGTATCATACATTGTGTTTGTGTTTGTATTGTAATGTCTGAGCTCCAACCAGGCACATCTGTAATATTCTAAACAGACCCAGGACCTGCCTGTGGAGATAGGACCATCAGGGCCCAGTGGGGGGGGTCAACTCTCCCCACAGAGTTCAGGCCCTGCCTGGGGTCCACTCACATAGATGACCCCCTACACTTTCCTTTGATCCAGGGCAGAAGTCCCACTGCTGGGGTCTCTCCCCTACAGCCTGGCTCTGTTATGTGCCCTGAGAGAGGTGGGGCTGTGGTTCCTTTCTGGAGGATGACGCAAGCCCATGTAGCTGGACAACGTCGGCCTATACTATATCAATGTGGATCTGCACGTATCGAGGTTAGAGGTTGGTCCACTTATTCTCCCCTCGGGGGTTCAGATTACCAGAGATTTCCTCCAAGATGTCCAAAAGATAAACAATTCACAAACAAGAACTGAAGTGCTGTATGGTTCCTCCACGTGAACATTGCAGCAGCTGCTTTGTATTGACAGTGAACATGTTGAGCAATTTGTAGGAAATGTACCAATATTCAGTTAGTTTGAATGATCGTTCTGGGTATTAGCTCAGAGAGAGTCTCAGAAATCCATAACAACAAGCTGCCATGAATCCAGTTAACAGTATATCGATAAGAACAGACAGACGGAGGTCCTCCGGGATTTTATTTACTCGACTCGAGCTTTGTCGCATATTTCCCAAAAGGATTGTTCTAATTTGAAGTGGAGTGCAGCTCTCGAAACCCAAAGACCTGAGACTGGATGTTAAATGCATGCACACAGTGGGTATCCCAAATGCCACTCTATTCTGTACAGAGTGCACTACTTTTGACCAGAGCCCATACGAGGCCTGGTCAAAAGTAGTGCACTATAAATAATAGCATGCCATTTTGGACTCAGCTGGGATGTTAAATGAATGCACACAGATTGATTTTCCTTCCCTGTCTAGTGTAGAGATGTGGGGGAGCTACCAACTAGAGGGATGTACGCTGTATCCTTCTTAGCATCATCACCATTCATTTATCAGGGGATTAGGAGGGATGTATCTTCATACCACAGCAGCTCACTAAGATCAGTGGAGTGTTTATCTCAATATATTGTCAAATACACAAGGCTGTTATGGAGATAAATGTACCGTCTAACATTTTTTTAAAAAGCTGTAGCTCTGCATGTGTTTTAAAAGTATTGTAACTGTTGTCCAGTCCTGTTATAGAGCAGCCAATGAGAGGGCAGATACGCGTCTGAACGACAGGCACAACACTGATTGTTTTTCAAAATGGCCGAAATGCCACATGCGTCCACTATTATGAGTGCATTCGTAACAACCTAACCATTGCAAAAATTATATTAGATCAAACAAGCCTCATGTAGCAAATTAGCAATTCAATTTTTGGAATTCGATTTGACACTCTATCATTGACCTCCGTACCAAAATTCCTCACTTCATGGTCGTATTTTCGTAGTAAGATTTTGGGCAGTGTAAACCCTCTCGCTTTGTCTCTTCCTCTCTGTTCATATACAGTCAATAGGAGAGGGAGCCTGATAGAAATGTTTGGTAACCATTTTTGCCTCTTTTCCCTATATAGTCAGTGCACTAATTTTGACCTGGGCCTATCTGATCTAGTCAAATATAGTGCACTATGTAAGGAAAACGTTGCCATTTGGGATACACTCAGTGGTCTGGGTAGGGGTCTACCTCCGTTCACTGGCTTCTCTTTGGCACAGTAACCTTTGACCCTGAACTCATTCCTGTCTGTTCTCCGGGACTGCCGGTCATGGTATATTTAGGCAGGAAATGAGGTAATCCCTGGTTACTGTGGAGGAACCCCAATGGAAACAGTGAATTACAGGGATGTTTCCTCTACTGTCTTCACTTCAGAGTTCTGAGGCTCACCAGCGAAATCGGAGCTGCTCCCTATAACCTTCCCTCCTTTTTCCCTTTTCGTCTCACTTTCCACTCCTCCCTCTTTTTCATCCTCTGCATTGGACCTTGACTCTCTGTCTCTGTTCAACCCTTAATTTACACCTACAGGAACCTCCTATGTCTCCCTCTCCCTCTCCCCCTCTCCCTCTCCCTTCCACCCTCTCTCTCTGTCATTCTCTTATCCTGTGCCTCTCTCTCTCTTATCTTCTACCCCTCTCCCTCTCCCTCTCCCTTCCCCCTCTCTCTCTGTCATTCTCTTATCATCTACCCCTCTTCCTCTCTCTCTCTATTATCCTCTCTCTCTCTCTCTCTCTCTCTCTCTCACTCTCTCTCTCTCTCTCTATATATATATATATATACACACACACACACACACATCTCTCTTATCCTCTTCCTCCCACGCCCCTCCTCCCCTTTCATCAGGTCATTGGAGTGACTTATTGAATATGGTGTGACCTGTTTAAGAGCGGGAGCATCGAACAGATGTTTCCTGGACACATACAGATCATACTGTCAGAGTTAGGGTCAATACCATTTCAATTCATTCAATTCAGGAGGGGAGCACTGCATCAACTGGGTACGATGAGTACAGTGCCTACAGTGGATCATTGCTTATTCAACTAACAGTATGTTGTGCTACAGTATGTTTTTACACACACACACACAGAGGTATGGTGTGGAGCACAATTGGCCCAGCATCGTCCGGGTTTGGCAGGGGTAGGTCGTCATTGTAAATAAGAATTTGAACTGACTTGCCTAGTTAAATAAAGGTGAAATCTTTAAATATAATCATTTACGTGTTTAAATGGCTGTAGCACTCTCTACTGGTCTTGGTGGGAATTAACACTAATGTCAGCCCTATGGAGCCAAAAAGCAGGGAAAAAAGTGAGAGAGAAAAATAACTGTATGATATTATATAAAACATCTGCCGTTCCGAGAATATAATATTTCCCTAATGTGTTCGTCCTACTGAGTCTAAAAGCTCTGGCCAAACGTGTCTGTGCCAAATGGCATCCTATTGCCTAGCTATATACCGTAGCACATTACATTTGACCAGAGGCCTATGGGCCCTTGCACTATAGCCTAAAGGCCTTTTTTTTCTCTTCCATTAATAGGGTACAATTTGGGATGCACACCCTGAAATGAAATCCCTGAAATGAATCTTATTGAATGATGAATGTGTTTTTATATATCCCAACACCACCACTGGGGCCATCCACACGCAAACACATCACTGTCACTGTTACCACTGTTAGTGTCTCATGTATACCAGATACACCGGACAACCCTGTAGGTCTATGTATTCTGATGTAGGCAGTCTTTGGACAGTCTATAGGGCAACCCTGTAGGTCTATGTATTCTGATGTAGGCAGTCTTTGGACAGTCTATAGGGCAACCCTGTAGGTCTATGTATTCTGATGTAGGCAGTCTTTGGACAGTCTATAGGGCAACCCTGTAGGTCTATGTATTCTGATGTAGGCAGTCTTTGGACAGTCTATAGGGCAACCCTGTAGGTCTATGTATTCTGATGTAGGCAGTCTTTGGACAGTCTATAGGGCAACCCCTGTAGGTCTATGTATTCTGATGTAGGCAGTCTTTGGACAGTCTATAGGGCAACCCTGTAGGTCTATGTATTCTGATGTAGGCAGTCTTTGGACAGTCTATAGGGCAACCCTGTAGGTCTATGTATTCTGATGTAGGCAGTCTTTGGACAGTCTATAGGGCAACCCTGTAGGTCTATGTATTCTGATGTAGGCAGTCTTTGGACAGTCTATAGGGCAACCCTGTAGGTCTATGTATTCTGATGTAGGCAGTCTTTGGACAGTCTATAGGGCAACCCCTGTTTTTATTTGCAAGTCAACTTTCCTTTTAAGGGCAATGATGAAGTTACAACATCTGCAATGTCATAGATAGCATGAGATAGACAAGGCCTTCCACTGAGTAGGTTTACATGCACACTAATAATTAGATAACAAACTGACTATGGCAGTAGGCAGATTATTCAATAGTCATGTAAATACCTTACTCTGCTTATCTTAATAGGACATCATGGCAAAATTGAATTAAGCATAGGCCGATTGAAACACCTGTAGCCTCATTTAAAACCGTTGCCTAAATGCTCCACTAAATATCTGCGTGTGCTATGTTTGAAAAGACTGCACACCCACAAAACATATTTATATTTCTAAATTTGGGACACGCCATACTTACGCATGTTTCCCGTTATAAATCAGACCTGTCATAAAACTGTGAGCGCGTGAACCAGCATTATGACTCCGCCGGAATAACGCCCATCATTCATTCATCTTTTAATGTGACAATAACGCCCATCATTCATTAATCTTTTAATGTGACAATAACGCCCATCATTCATTCATCTTTTAATGTGACAATAAGGCCCATCATTCATTCATCTTTTAATGTGACAATAAGGCCTATCATTCATTCATCTTTTAATGTGACAATAACGCCCATCATTCATTCATCTTTTAATGTGACAATAACGCCCTTATTTGCTGTATACTTTGCAAGTATTGGAATTAAGCCAAAACGGTATATCTGAAGGAAATATCAATGGCGAACTTGATCAAATGTCTTTGGAGTTGTTGGCAGAATGTAATTTTTTTTGCAGTAACATTTGCTGTTGCAAATGTTTCTGAAACACAAAAACATTAGCAAATTGTTGTGAGCATTTACTTTCTCCCTAACCAAAATATGCTGCACTGCCCGCGAATTCTCAAACATTGTCTACTCTGAATAAAAAATGTAAAACCATAGTAGGGCCTAGGCCTATTTATAATGGTAGCCTACACACTTCTGTGTAAAATATGCATATAGCATATAGCAAAAACGTGAAATTATAATAGCCTATTTTATAAGCCCAATTAAATGAGAAATGCGCATGGTAATTTGTTGTATGGTTACTTCGGGAATATGAATTTATCATGGCCAGAAAATATGTCATGTTAATGACATATGTATTATGTTTATAAATGTTGTCTAAGCAACTCGAGAAATGTGACATCACAGTATTCAGACGATCACATAGAGCAAACATATTGTGAATACCGGTAGTTTATCTATTACTACTGTGAAGTGGGCCCAATTGAATTAGCGAATTCGCGACTTGAAACAATCAGTCAGAAAAGGTGCGGAATTTATCCTGCAATGATTATGGAAATTAAATACATAATCGGGAATAGATTTGTAATTGTTTTAGAAATCAAGGATCAAATAAATCGATTTTCGATATTTTCACTAAAAGCAAATGATTGCATCATGTTATCTTTAGTTACCTGTTTTGTTGTTATGAAAAAAACTTGATGTATTCCCCATTGCACAAGGCTATTTTTGCCTTCTTGCAATACAATATTTTAACCACTAGAAACTGTGCATATGCATGGTCTAAAGTTTGCAGGAGGATAAACACATTCAAGCCGAGCGAGCCTCACTCTTTAGCGCGAGTGATTTCGGAACAACTAAATGTTTGCGAAGTAGTTTTCACATACAAACGTTATATGTCCAAACCCAGAGTCAAATATTATTCCCGAAAATATAATCGTCGCTGTGGTAGATTGGAGATTTTCTGTAATTATCAGAGTGCCACCAGGTAGCCTGATTTCAGATGTGTCCATGTACACAGATTTTTAGGGATATTGTCCTTGCAAAGCGTGTAAACGGTCTAAACATTTTTTTATTTTTCTTTAAATCAAGGGCACAACTTCGGTTTTAGATGTGGGAGGGTCAGAACCTTGCGGTGATCTGGGGGTCTTCCCCCAGATTTTTTGTTGTTGCCACCCATAGCTAATTTCTTGCATTTCTACACAATTTAACATGACCCATGGCCCTTCTAACTTGTTTATTTTAGAAGAGCAAAACGAAGCAGAAAGGACCACAGTCATCAAGCTAGGTAAGAGATAATTATAATTACACATGTTTAAGTGGTTGATAAAAGACTGGAGCAAAGGTAATTCAATCATCAATATTATGTTTCTAAGTACAAATACTTCACTTTTGGTTTTTATAAATTCCTCTAATATAAAACCTCAAACTTAGTCAGACAATATTTCAAGTTTCTATGAATACATAGTAAAAGGATATCTTCATTTCAAACTCTTTTGTAATTTACCCGGAATGTAATTTATGGGGCCAGGAGAGAGACATCCATGGTTCAGATTTGTTTCAAAAGCAACTCCCAACTTGAGTGAACTAGCCAAAAAAAACAATAGGAGTGAAAGCAAGCTCATGATTTTCAAAAGTTGTGGTCAAATGACCTCGAAGTAACTTCAAACAAAGTATTTGTTGATTTTTCATGCAATTATGAACATGGGGAGAGCTATAATGTAGTTTCATACCCTCAGCATTTGATCAAATCATCTGCTCAGAACAGGAGTTACATAAGCCTGTATCAGAAGGAGTTCTTAGCCAATTCATGCGCCGACATTGGTCTATCAGGTTTGACAAGCACCTTTATTAGGGCTCTGATTGATAATCACTTTGGTAAAAGCCAGAGTCAGATGTGGCAGACCATTACAATGCTGAAGTACAGTGAATTCCTCTGAAAATGAAGTGTTTTCTGCATTATATGAATACCTTATTAACGTACATTTGCTTTAAGATAGTGATAATGTCACAGTTTAGTGTGAACCCCTTTTTACTCCATCCAACACAAGACGTCATGTTCTCCAGCACACAACCAACACAGAAGACCAGGACAGGTAAGTATGCTCAAGGTAAGTTCTATTTTAAATTAATGGGTTAAAATGAATCAGATCCCTTTTCCCCACCTCTCACAGCAGACGGTTCGATTTCACAGACACCCCTCTCCCCCCGAGGTAAATATCAGACATGCAAAGTGACACACTGAATTATTCTGATATGGCACTGCAAAAAATATGGTAAAAGGCACTACAATCTCACTCTGGTGCTGCAACGCAGTGAGCACTTGCATAGGTGACCAAGCCTCATGGAGCGACATTCTCAACTCCCAGCCCCAAACACCACCAAAACACAGGCCTTTTAAAGGAAATTACAGCCAATCCCCTGCTACCTGTCTGATTAGCTAAATTGCTGCAGGTGCTTCTGATCACACCAGCCCCACCACCCACTTATCTACCGATCCATCTTGTGACAATAGCATATTTAAGCAATAAGGCATGAGGGGGTGTGGTATATGGCCAATATACCACGGCTAAGGGCTGTTCTTAAGCACAACACAACGCAGAGTGCCTGGATACAGCCCTTAGCCGTGGTATATTGGCCATATACCACAAATCCCGAGTTTTTTTTAAATGTATTTTTATTTTACCTTTATTTAACCAGGTAGACTAGTTGAGAACAAGTTCTCATTTGCAACTGCGACCTGGCCAAGATAAAGCGTAGCAATTCGACACATACAACAACACAGAGTTACACATGGAATAAACAAAACATACAGTCAATAATACAGTAGAACAAAATAAAACTAAAAGTCTATATACAGTGAGTGCAAATGAGGTAAGTTAAGGAAATAAATAGGCCATGGTGGCAAAGTAATTACAATATAGCAATTAAACACTGGAATGGTAGATGTGCAGAAGATGAATGTGCAGGTAGAGATACTGGGGTGAAAAGGAGCAAAATAAATAAATAAATACCAGTATGGGGATGAGGTAGGTAGAGAGATGGGCTGTTTACAGATAGGCTAAGTACAGGTGCAGTGATCTGTAAAATGCTCTGACAGCTGGTGCTTAAAGTTAGTGAGGGAGATGTGTCTCCAGCTTCAGAGATTTTTGCAATTTGTTCCAGTCATGGGCAGCAGAGGTGCCTTATTGCTATTATAAACTGGCTACCAATGTAATTAGAGCAGTAAAAATACATGTTTTGTCATACCTGTGGTATACAGTCTGATATACCACGGCTGTCAGCCAATCAGCATTCAGGGAAATAACCACCAAGACACTTGTGGGTATCCGAAACAAATGTGTACAAATTATTTTTTGAAACTTTTGAATCTGCCCTTATAAACGCAAAGACATGTCAAATCAGGTAATGCCAAATTTCAGTCTAAATTAACTATGCGTTGTAGTGATTGAAATGCATTGGACATCTCCTCATTGGTTTATAGAAGCAGGTACCCACGTGGGTGATTGAAAGACTAAATGTTTTGCCGGTTGTCGGCAATACTATGAAAGTGTAGATAGATCACCATATAAATTCAAAGATGAAAAAGCCTGGAAGGAGGAGAGATGCCTAGAAACGATTCGGTTGCTCATTTTATGTGTGGATTAATTGTCGGAGTAGAAGACCTTGTGCATTTCAGGTAAAATAACTCAATGTTTATATCCCAGGACAAATTAGCTAGCAACAGCAAGCTAGCTAAATAGGACAAATTAGCTAGCAAGTGCAAGGTAACTAGCTAAATTGCCATACATGTTTAATGCTTTTCGACTTATCCCCATATTCATGTAATTGGTTCAGAGTTTGTTCTGATATTTTAACCTGCGTGTCATGATCGCGTTTTGGTGTGGGGGGGACAAAATGCTGTGAAGACCCTGGGTTTATAAGCGCGGAAATCGAATCTGCCGCACGAGCATGCTTTCACGGCACAGTCGAGGGTTCGAGACCTGCTCCCTGCCTGTTTCATTACAATACATTTACAATACATGGAACCCTGTTTGGGTTCCGTGTTACAGTTATCCGTGTCCTTGTGTGACGGTCTTGAGGAACATATGGCGGCTAAATGACCTGCTCATTCTGCCCCTCCAAGTTTTGAGGCATGACGGTTATAAATTATAATACATTATGTTGTGATTATTGTAAACTATTACATGTAATTAATTAAATGAAACACTAATGATTTGAAATGACAGGTAATTTTCAGTCATTCTGTCTATATCATAACATCTAACCACCTATTCGGATTTTTTTAAATTTTACATCAATATATTTTTATTATATTGTGTATATCAAAAATAATCAAATGTATACTATATGCAATGTTGTATCCGTGTATCTCATGCATTTCAATGAGTACAAGCTGAACAGGCTAGTTTTTGAGAAGACAATTCTGTGCGTAATAACGTCCACGACGGACAAACCTGATATAGCCGAGAAATTCGTCCGTGGGCGACACGTGCTGGGTGCGGCCTCTCGTTTTAATTCAACTAACGTTAGAATATGAATCTACAATGTAACCGTAGGCCTACTCATTTGATTATAAATGGGTGAGGTTACTGATTCTGGCGGTGGTTTTGAATGCCGAAGAGTATTGTGTTGTTGTAGGCAACAATACCATTAAACATTCCAGTCACCATCATAATGTGGATAGCTACACATCTATTCCATGTTTCAAGTAGCCAGGGCCCAGCAGTCGTCGAGCTCCTTTAAAATGAGACTGCATATGTTAATGCGGCTCTTTCATGTATGTGGTCAGGTAAATTACATCAACACCAAGATTATGATCCAGATTGTTACGACGTAGAATAGATGGAGCCTAATTGCATGCCTACCGTTCATTATTCTCTGCCGTTGTAGGATGTATTTTATGGATCTATCGCATTCATAGGTGCCAGCAAACTCAAGATGATATCAGAAAGAGAAAGACACAGGGACCAAACGTATCTATTTGTTTTCTCATGATTTGGTTGGGTATAATTGTGTTGCTGTCCTGGTGCTCTGCGGGGTCTGTTTGTGTTTGTGAGCAGTCTCCCCATAAATCCTTTTGTGACTAGGGGGCAGTATTTTCATTTTTGGAAAAATAACTTCCCGTAGTAAACAGGATTTTTTGTCAGGACAAGATTCTAGAATATGCATATAATTGACAGTTTAGGAACTCTAAAGTTTCCAAAACTGTAAAAATATTGTCTATGAGTATGACAGAACTGATGTTGCAGGCGAAAGCCTGAGAAAAATTCAAACAGGAAGGGACTCTTATTTAGAAGGCTCTGCGTCCCTATTGAGCAGTGAATGGGCTATCAACCAGATTACTTTTTCTATGGCTTCCCTAATGTGTCTACTGTCACAATACATAGTTTCAGGCTTTTATTTTGAAAAAGGAGCCTGAATGTCAACATTGCGTCAGTGGTCAGCTGGAGGCTCTCAGAGTGTTTGGTGCGTAAAGGACAAATGCGGCCATTGTTTCTCTCTATCCTACTAAGAAGCCACCAGTCCCGGTTGATATATTATCGAATAGATATTTGAAAAACACCTTGAGGATTGATTATAAACAACGTTTGCCATGTTTCTGTCGATTATTATGGAGCTAATTTGGAATATTTTTTGGCGTTTTCGTGACTGCACTTTCCGGGCGATTTCTCAGCCAAACGCGAAGAACAAACGGAGCTATTTCGCCTACAAAAATAATATTTTTGGAAAAAAGGAACATTTGCTATCTAACTGGGAGTCTCGTGAGTGAAAACATCCGAAGCTCATCAAAGGTAAACAATTTAATTTGATAGCTTTTCTAATTTCCGTGACCAAGTTACCTGCTGCTAGCTGGACAAAATGCTATGCTAGGCTATCGATAAATTTACACAAATACTTGTCTAGGTGGTCCCTGCACAGGGATAGCTCAGCGGAAATTTCAGAGCGCCACCTATAGTACTTGAGTAAAGTACTCGATAAAACTCAAACTTTCATAAAAATACACATGCAAGGTACTGAATTAAAGCTACACTCGTTGTGAATCTAGCCACCAAGTCAGATTTGTAAAATGCTTTTCGGCGAAAGCATGAGAAGCTATTATCTGATAGCATGCACCCCCCAAAATACCAGCACGACACGTAAACAACAGATTTTGCGGTAGCCGGCGCTACCCAAAACGCAGAAATAAAATATAAAACATTAATTACCTTGGACGAGCTTCTTTGTTGGCACTCCAATATGTCCCATAAACATCACAATTGGGTCTTTTTCCCGATTAAATCCGTCATTGTATACCCAAAATGTCATTTGCTGAAGACCAGTCTGATGCTGAGAAAAGTCCATTTACAAGACGCAATGTCACTTTTTAAAATTACAAAAGTCGCCTATAAACTTTTACAAATCACTTCAAACGACTTTTCTAAACCAACTTTAGGTATTAATAAACGTTAATGATGTATCAAATTGATCACGGGGCGATCTGTATTCGATAGCAGCAAGTCTGGAAATCATCGTCCATTTTTTTTCAGTTTCACAACATACTGTGGTGCGCCTCAAGAAAGGAAGGGTCTATTCGTGTTGTAACCAAGGATAAATTAATATGGAAATGACAGCAATGGCGACATCGTGTGGAAGCTGTAGGCGTTTACAGGAGATCCTAATTTATTTTAGGTCGCCTTTAACAACACATTGAATGGCGGACAAATATTTTTGTTTTGTTTTTGGTAAACAGTTTTACCAGGGATTTTTACTCCTAAACACGTTATGTTATAGCCACAGACCCGATTTAACCAGTTTTAGAAACTTCAGAGTGTTTTCTATCCACACATACTTCATATGCATATACTATATTCCTGGCATGAGTAGCAGGACTTTGAAATGTTGCGCGATTTTTAACAAAAAGCTGCGAAAATTCGCATCATCCATAACAGGCTAGCTTTGGCTGTAAAGCATATTTTGAAAATCTGAGATGACAGGGTGATTAACACAAGGCTAAGCTGTGTCTCAATATATTTCACTTGTGATTTTCATGAATAGGAATATTTTCTAGGAATATCTATGTCCGTTGTGTTATGTTAATTAGTGTCAGTCGATGATTACGCTCCCTCATGCGGGATGGGGACTCACTAGAGGTCCCCATAACAGCTGGCTGAGGTTCAGCTCCAGTTTCACCTCTCTGTAGGTAAGTGGTTTGTAATGGATGGTTTGAAATCACTTATTTTTAGATGGTTGTAGAAGCTAATGGCTCTTTTTCTGGATTCTGATAATTAGTGGAAATCATCCTAATTCTGCTCGACATGCATTATTTGCTGTTTTACGTTGTACACAGAGGAGGTTTTTGTAGAATTCTGCATGCAGAGTCTCAATTTGATGTTTGTCCCATTTGGTGAATTCTTGGTTGGTGAGTGGACCCCAGACCTCACAACCGTAAAGAGTACTCTAGGGCAACATTGTCTAGGTGGAATTTGTATTTATGGTCCTGGCAACTGAACCTTTTTTCTGTCTGTGTGTGTCTCTGTCCTAATTATCTTTCTCTCTAATCTTTTATCTCTCAGGTCACTCCATATTTAATTATATTTAGGTCTACATTCGCTTTCGCAACAAATTCTCGTCATATCTTTTCAGCACGCCACTCCACACTGCTCCCCAGGGGCCTAGAGTCCTCCACCTCCACCTCTACAGCACGCCCCTCCACACTGCTCCCCAGGGGCCTAGAGTCCTCCACCTCCACCTCTACAGCACACCCCTCCACGCTGCTCCCCAGGGGCCTAGAGTCCTCCACCTCTACAGCACGCCCCTCCACACTGCTCCCCAGGGGCCTAGAGTCCACCACCTCCACCTCTACAGCACGCCCCTCCACACTGCTCCCCAGGGGCCTAGAGTCCACCACCTCTACAGCACGCTGCTCCCCAGGGGCCTAGAGTCCACCACCTCCACCTCTACAGCACGCCCCTCCACACTGCTCCCCAGGGGCCTAGAGTCCTCCACCTCCACCTCTACAGCACGCCCCTCCACACTGCTCCCCAGGGGCCTAGAGTCCTCCACCTCCACCTCTACAGCACGCCCCTCCACACTGCTCCCCAGGGGCCTAGAGTCCTCCACCTCCACCTCTACAGCACGCCCCTCCACACTGCTCCCCAGGGGCCTAGAGTCCTCCACCTCCACCTCTGCAGCACACCCCTCCACGCTGCTCCCCAGGGGCCTAGAGTCCTCCACTTCTACAGCACGCCCCTCGACACTGCTCCCCAGGGGCCTAGAGTCCACCACCTCCACCTTTACAGCACGCCCCTCCACACTGCTCCCCAGGGGCCTAGAGTCCACCACCTCTACAGCACGCTGCTCCCCAGGGGCCTAGAGTCCACCACCTCTACAGCACGCCCCTCCACACTGCTCCCCAGGGGTCTAGAGTCCTCCACCTCCACCTCTACAGCATGCCCCTCCACACTACTCCCCAGGGGCCTAGAGTCCACCACCTCTACAGCACACCCCTCCACACTGCTCCCCAGGGCCGTAGAGTCCTCCACCTCTACAGCACGCCCCTCCACGCTGCTCCCCAGGGGACGTAGAGTCCTCCACCTCTACAGCACGCCCCTCCACGCTGCTCCCCAGGGGCCTAGAGTCCTCTACAGCACGCCCCTCCACGCTGCTACCCAGGGGCCTAGAGTCCTCCACCTCTACAGCACGCCCCTCCACGCTGCTACCCAGGGGCCTAGAGTCCTCCACCTCCACCTCTACAGCATGCCCCTCCACACTACTCCCCAGGGGCCTAGAGTCCTCCACCTCTACAGCATGCCGCTCCACCTGCAGCGAGACATTAGAGACAGACACACCACACAGGTAACTGCGTAGATAGGCCTTATAACTACCACATTTCTACCAGGAGGTACATTAGTACCTTGTATAGGAGCCAAATATGTATTTCCATATTAGTCTGACTTCAATTTGAATAAGTTGTACTGGTTATGATCTAATGGGTTGGTTGGTTGTTTAGGAACACTGGAAGGTTATAGAGTAGGAGCGTTGAAATGTAGAGTAGCTTCAGTTGAGTCCCACTTAAAGCACTTAACTCTGAGAGTTGTGTTTTCTCTTAGTGTTATCAGGTGTCTGTCCTGGGGTGGCATTGTGTGGTTTACTATTTCAGTCATTACAAAGGCTCAATACACCAGCCTCGTCAATGATTCCCCTGATTCGGCTTCACACACACACACACCACACACACACACACTGGTAACTATAATTATGTCTAGAGAAGTGGACACGTTTTGAGAGTTACTGGGGTAAAGATCTACATGTATGTTCAGGTCGGAGATGGTAGTGTAGTTGTGGAGGAGAAAGACAGGAGCCCATAGTGGATCATGGAGGAGCCGCAGTTACAACATCACTGAGGTCAGGTACTGTAGGGGGATATAGGAAAAACTAGGTAATAGATAATATCTCATAAGCAGTTACTAACAATGAATTACCACTGTTTGTAAATTGTCATGTCCAAGCTTTTATTTGACTATATAGGTGGTACAGATCAAGAATGCCAAATTGCACTGTAAAGTCATCCGTATGCTTCGGACTAGGACTATCACAGATGTCATGTCATCTACCTTATAGTTTGGGAAAGGCTATTCAAGTTATCTGGATAGTGGGTATTTCAGGGCCCGTTCACTGTTTACATTGTATTTTCGGGAATATCAAAAAGTGTCTTTGGCATTGATGACAGAAGAGAAGAGGAAGCGTTGACCGTAGAACTTATTCCTTATCACTGAACGTTTCATAGACTTCTATCTCCTTGTCTCCTTTTTTCCATATCTTGAATGTTTTAGCTCATGCTATTAGAGTACCGTGTGTGTGTGTGTGTGTGTGTGTGTGTGTGTGTCTGTCAAACTGCCACGATGCAAATTAGACACTATTAGTGTCACTCAAGAGCTCTGGAAAGAAAAAAAGATTAAAATGTATCACATCCCTAATTATAATCGCTCCTCAGTGTGTAAACAGTGTTAAATACTAGGCTTCGTCCCCAATGGCACCCAAGTCCATGTAGTTCACTACTGTTGATCAGAGCCCTATTGGCTCTGGTCAAGAGTAGTGCACTAAATAGGGCATAGAGTGCCATTGGGGATGCGCACAAGGTCATTGACACCTCAGAGGAGAAGTTACAGCATTTAAAGGGATCATTAAATGTAGTCGTCCTTCACTGGTCTAATGTGAGTGCTCCTTTATTTCAGTCTAATTGCTTATCAACTGCTCGTGGAAATCCAAAGCAGTGTTTTCTAATTCACTGTTATATCTCAAATGGCACCCTATTCCCTACATAGTGCACTACTTTTACCAGAGCCCTATGGGCCCAGGTCAAAAGTAGTGCACTATATAGGGAATAGGGGGGGCATTTGGGACACACCCACCGTTTATTCAGACCAATGTGCTGAAATGCCTTCATGATCAATAGTGTGTTGTTGTTGACATTCCTAAGTGTCCATTGTTCAGGCAGACAAGACAAGCTGGACCGCTGCTAGCATACTGTTGGAACCTTTCTGTTCCAATTCCACCCGAGCTGAGGAGACCAGCTCCAAGAACAACATAGATCTGACTAGGTTTTATTGGTCAGTCCAGAAATAGTCCCATTTTAATTGGTCAATCCTGAAGTATACCAGTTTTGATTGGTCAATCCAGAGGGGGTGACCTTGATAATTTATTGTTAAAACCTGGCCACACCACTCGCCCCCATTCTGTCCTCCACGCCATGCAAGATGACCCCCGTTACCTCGGCAAAAAACCTCTGTGACCTCATCAGGAGACTCGGCCTCCCAGGGCGGGGTCAGCATCAGGAAGCGCAGGCGGCTGGTGGCCAGCCCCAGGGGACTACAATGGAACTCTACAGGTTCACTTCATCCCTCTATCCATTTTTTTTCTCTCTCTCTCTCTAAAGTTGTGTGGGGTGACTCATTATCTGCTTGTTTCTCTGTATAACTTCTTCAGTAGTGAACGTGCTCTTCCCTTGGATCTATGATGTTCCTTTTTATTATGCAGAGTGGTCTGTTTCCTGTGTGTGTGGTGTGAGTGAGTGTATGTCTCAGCTCCACCCTTCTAGAGAATGATAATGACTTCTTCCTCTTAGACAGATGAGACACACAACTCCTCTCCTCTCCCCTCTCCTCACCCCTCCCCTCTACTCCTTTCCCCTCTCCTCACCCCTCCCCTCTCCTGCTCTACCGTTTGGTGTCTAACCAAACTAAGTCTAACCAAACTATTCTAACAAGCAGTTTTCATTTTAGCCCACTAGAGGGAGCTGTAGTCTAATACAAGCTCTGTGCTGCCACAGGATGACCTAACAAAACAGTCAGTAACACACCACTCTAACATGTCAACTCTGCGTATATTATTATCCTATATATTATAAGCTCAAAAACAATGAAATTGTTGTTTTGTCCTGGGTTTGAGGAAGGGGAACAGTGGACCTGAAGGTCCCCAGGTCGAATCTCACCTCGACCGGAAATAATATTTCTTGACAACCACTATAGTCTCCATAGGTGATGCTATTTTTCACATTGGTGAATTTAAGACCACGTGAGTTAATGTAACGATTATGTTAAATTAAATCTAGGGTTGCTACCCAAGCCGGCTGGTTGTTCGTTCTATTGCTTCGGTTGCCAGAGACGCGACCCAGTCGTTAAGTATATTTGTTCTGTATCTATGGACGCGGCCCAGTCGTTAAGTATATTTGTTCTGTATCTATGGAACGCGACCCAGTCGTTAAGTATATTTGTTCTGTATCTATGGAACGCGGCCCAGTCGTTAAGTATATTTGTTCTGTATCTATGGAACGCGACCCAGTCGTTAAGTATATTTGTTCTGTATCTATGGAACGCGGCCCAGTCGTTAAGTATATTTGTTCTGTATCTATGGAACGCGGCCCAGTCGTTAAGTATATTTGTTCTGTATCTATGGACGCGGCCCAGTCGTTAAGTATATTTGTTCTGTATCTATTGACGCGACCCAGTCGTTAAGTATATTTGTTCTGTATCTATGGACGCGGCCCAGTCATTAAGTATATTTGTTCTGTATCTATGGACGCGGTCCAGTCGTTAAGTATATTTGTTCTGTATCTATGGACGCGGCCCAGTCGTTAAGTATATTTGTTCTGTATCTATTGACGCGACCCAGTCGTTAAGTATATTTGTTCTGTATCTATGGAACGCGGCCCAGTCGTTCGTTCTGAATGTTCTATTACAATAATGGCTGGCAACGTTCTTATCCCTTGCTAGCTAGCCAACTATGGCTAACTTACAGTCACGTCAAAAAGTGCAGACAGAATAACAACAGTAGCTGCATTAGTTTAAGCTGTTTCCTAGTGACATTTATTTGGATACATCCATAACAATGAGCTAATGAGGCACGATTCCATCTGGCATAGAATATGTGCTCTCTCGTCAGGACACTGTTGTTTAGAGGAGCTAGCCAACAACACAGCTAACACAATCACTTCAAAGCTGGAAAGACGCCAAATAGCTGCACTTTGTTTTGTTTTCTATTGATATTTATGATATTTCTGTATACATATCCATATAAATTAGGCCGTTTCATGATTTCGACTGGCTGAGAAAAGCTGCCTGCCTGTCTCTGTCTCATCCCAACTCCCAACACGTTCATTACTATGCAACAGCTGGAGATCGAATTTGAATATTGAAACAATCTTACAAATGTCAGAGACGGAGGTGGGCGACGCTATAGGCTGTGTCCTTGTTCCAAATAATGAAAAGTTCTACATGATTGACTTTTGAAACAAGGGAATGGAGATGGAGATTGGACGTGGTCGACAGCCTAACGTGGGTAAAACGGCGTCAGGCTTTACTTTTCCTCCTGCTACGTTTCTATGATGTCACGATGACAGAAGTCACTGTTCTTTGACAACATGCTCCTCATCAACTGTCATGTACCTCGTCAAATGCCATTCAGCTTAATCTTAGCTTTGAAATGAACTTTGTGACATAATAAGTGAATGTCCTCATTCTGTTGCGATCCAGGGAATTGGCCATGTTGGATTCCCTCGATTACTCTATGTGGAGATGTGAATTATGATATTGACTTTGAAGCCCAATTTCATTTTAGTCGATATAGAAAATGCCAATGGCGTCGGCATGAATGTCATCGCAAGTTATATATAGCCAGCCAGCGTCTTAGAAATACCTCTAGACTAATGTTTTATAAGTAATTATGCTCTGTCTTAGCACTTAGGGTACTGAATAGCATTTAAACTATCTGGATGCTGAATGGTATATTGGATGCTTGGTAGTGATTCTGCGATGCTGAACATCAGCAGCTATACTGTATTTGCTCACCGTAGAATGCTTTCACTATAGTAGGTGTCTGGAGCTAAAATTTCTAGTCCATGTTCAGAGGTTATTGTGATGTTTTATTTATTTAACCTTTATTTAACTAGGCAAGTCAGTTAAGAACAAATTCTTATTTTCAATGACGACCTAGGCACAGTGGGTTAACTGCCTAGGCACAGTGGGTTAACTGCCTAGTAACAGTGGGTTAACTGCCTAGGCACAGTGGGTTAACTGCCTAGGCACAGTGGGTTAACTGCCTAGGCACAGTGGGTTAACTGCCTAGGCACAGTGGGTTAACTGCCTAGGCACAGTGGGTTAACTGCCTAGGAACAGTGGGTTAACTGCCTAGGTACAGTTGGTTAACTGCCTAGGCACAGTGGGTTAACTGCCTAGGCACAGTGGGTTAACTGCCTAGGCACAGTGGGTTAACTGCCTAGGAACAGTGGGTTAACTGCCTAGGAACAGTGGGTTAACTGCCTAGGAACAGTGGGTTAACTGCCTAGGAACAGTGGGTTAACTGCCTAGGCTACCTGCAGCCCCATGTGGACGTGACTGTCTGCAGTTAAACTTTTCAGTCCGTGTTCAGAGGTTATTGTGATGTGGACGTGACTGGAGCTTTTTGGCTAGGTGTGTGTGTGTGTGTGTGTGTGTGTTTTACACAGCCATTCAATTACGTTAAAGCTGTCAATGTATTTTTTAAATATTTTCTTTTAACCTTTATTTAACTAGGCCTGTCAGTTAGTTTTTGGGGATTGCTTTACACACTAAAATGAAAAGTAGTACACTATTAGCGAAACCTTACACTCAAGAAGCCAAACATCAGCCCATATTTGCACAACTATAAGCACATTGTCAACCTCACACTTGTTGCAAAACTCTACACACAGTGATTTGCAAAACACTAAACACACTTAACATACATTACACACACAAATCTATCATGAAGTCACGTCCTTGCAATACCAAAGCACTGACTGTCAAATTACCACACCGTCCAACCAATTGGTTCAACACAGTCATCAGGTGTGCAAACACTCGTTTGCTTACACACCAATCAGGTGTATAAGCACTATAAAAAGCTGCAGGTGAGTTCATCGGTCTTCAAGCACAATGGAAAGAGTCAGAGAAAGAGTAAGATGAGGAGGAGGAGGACAACGACGAGGAGGAGGAGGAGGCGAATGAGGAGGAGGACGAGGCGAATGAGGAGGAGGACGAGGCGAATGAGGAGGAGGACGAGGAGAATGAGGAGGAGAATGAGGAGGAGGAGGAGGAGGTCGAGGAGGAGGAGGTCGAGGACGAGGAGAACGATGAGGAGGAGGACGAGGAGAACGAGGAGGAGGAGGACAACGAGGAGAACGAGGAGGAGGAGGACAACGAGGAGGAGGAGGAGGACAATGAGGAGGAGGAGGATGGGGAGGAAGACAAGAAGGTGCTCAAAGAGGACTGAATCTGACAAATGAGATTCGCGCAACACTGGTTGACCACGTTGTCAACTACGGCCTGACGCTGAGGGAGGCTGGACTGCGAGTACAGCCAAATCTAAGCTGATATACAGTGGCAAGTGTGATGAGAACATTTTGACTGGAAAATAGGTATTGTTAAAATATCATCATATCAAAAACATCTGCACGGTTTCAGTAACTGCTTACAGTACTGTATTCTATGCACTATCAGCACTTCTGTTACCTTTTCCTGTGAAATTACTGTACTATTGTATACTGTCTTTTTCTACATAGGATTGAGGGTCAGGGACGACAAGGGGGAAGGCCTCTTATGTTCACAGAACAGCAAGAGAGGGAGATGGTAAACATGGTTTTGGCCAACAATGCTATAACACTCAAGCAGCTCCAAGCTAACATTGTCAATAACCACGCCATTTTCAGCGATATCCATCAGGTCTCAACATCAACACTGGCACGCATCCTAAACAAATAACATATTCAAATGAAGCAACTCCAAGCTAACATTGTCAATAACCACGCCATTTTCAGCGATATCCATCAGGTCTCAACAGCAACACTGGCACGCATCCGAAAAAAAACCCATATTCATATGCCATAACCAAATGCCTTTTTAGCGCAATTCTGAAAGGGTGAAACGACTGCGGCATGATTATGCAGTGGTTTGTATTCACTTTAGCAGTGTGATCTTGCATACTGTCTCATAATCTTTTACTGTACTGTAATATGTATACTAGATCTACACTGAACTACACAATTTTGCCCGACACTGTTTTTCAGAGTTTTACGAATGGATGGAGAGGAGATCCAGCATGAGTTCATTTACGTAGATGAGGCTGGGTTCAACCTGACGAGAACACGAAGGAGGGGAAGAAACCTCATTGGCCACAGGGCTGTAGTCAATGTCCCAGGGCAACGTGGGGGTAATATAACACTCTGTGCAGCCATTACCCAGAATGGGGTCCTCCACCGCCATGCCCATATGGGCCCTTACAACACAGCACTCATACTTACATTCTTGGACTAATTGCACAACATAACAGCAGCAAATCAAATCGATCATATGCAATACATTGTTGTCTGGGACAATGTGTCTTTCCACCGCTCTGCTCTGGTTCAGAACTGGTTTCAGCAACATCCACATTTCACCGTCCTATATCTTCCACCATACTCTCCATTCCTCAACCCTATAGAAGAGTTTTTCTCGGCATGGCGGTGGAAGGTATATGATCTCCGTCTCCAGGCTGAGGTACCCCTCATCCAAGCCATGGAGGAGGCCTGTGACCAGATGGAGGTAGCAGCAATGCAAGGATGGATTCGTCATTCAAGACGTTTCTTTCCAAGGTAATAACAACATTGCCTGCGATGTTGATGAAATTCTCTGGCCAGATCCAGCTAGGTGAAGAGACCATGTCTAGTTATTTTTTGTTTTATTTTTTTGAACTTACAATATGTAAGTGACGTTTGGTTACAGTATTATGAATCTCCATGTCAACATTTTGGGCGTGTTGAGAAATAAATGAGTTTCTTCAGTCTGCAACATTGGTCTTTTGTAGTGTTTGGTGAATTTACATTATATTTGTACTTTGTTGATAGTAGCCTACTCTAATCATATGTAAGTAGAAGTGCTAAAAGTGTTTTAGGTTTATCACAGCAGAGTGTAACTCGTGTAAACAGAGTATAGTAATGTGAAACGTGTGTGTTTCATATGGTAACAAAGGGTGGGTTTTAAAAAGAAGTGTATAGTTTTTACAAGAGTGTTTAATTTTGCAAAGGATCTGTAGTGTTGTGCTAATTGGGTGTGTGGTTGTGCTAATTGGGTGTGTCGTTGTGCTAATTGGGTGTAGTGTTTTGAAAACACGGGCCCTGTTTTGAAAATCGTGCTTAAGCAATCAAAAAAAACTGTAAGAACAAATTGTTATTTACAATGACGGCCTACGACAGGGCAAAAGGCCTCCTCCTGCGGGGACGGGGTCTTTTTAAATAAATACTATTTAAATATAGGACAAAACACACATCAACACAACACTACATAAAGAGAGACCTAAGACAACAACATAGCAAGGTAGCAAAACATGACAACACAGCATGGTACTAGCAACACAACATAATAACAGCATGGTAGCAACATTACAACAACATGGTAGCAACACAACATGACAACATGGTAGCAACACACCATGACAACAACATGGTAGCAACACATGACAACAACATGGTAGCAACACACCATGACAACAACATGGTAGCAACACACCATGACAACAACATGGTAGCAACACACCATGACAACAACATGGTAGCAACACACCATGACAACAACATGGTAGCAACACAACATGACAACAACATGGTAGCAGCACAACATGATAACAAAATGGTAGCAACACACCATGACAACAACATGGTAGCAACACAACATGACCAAATTGTAGCAACACACCATGACAACATGGTAGCAACACAACATGACAACAACATGGTAGCAACACACCATGACAACAACATGGTAGCAACACACCATGACAACAACATGGTAGCAACACACCATGACAACAACATGGTAGCAACACACCATGACAACAACATGGTAGCAACACACCATGACAACAACATGGTAGCAACACACCATGACAACAACATGGTAGCAACACACCATGACAACATGGTAGCAACACACCATGACAACAAAATGGTAGCAACACAACATGATAACAACATGGTTGCAACACACCATGACAACATGGTTGCAACACACCATGACAACAACATGGTAGCAACAAAACATAACAACATGGTTGCAACACAGCATGACAACAACATGGTTGCAACACAACATGACAACAACATGGTAGCAGCACAAAATAAGGTATAAACATTATTGGGCATGGACAACAGCACAAAGGACAAGCATGTAGAGACAACAATATATCACACTAAGCAGCCACAACTGTCAGTACGTGGTTCCATGATGTGTGTAAGTGTAAAAACATATAAACTCAGCAAAAAAAAGAAACCCCAGTCCTCTCACTGTCAACTGCATTTATTTTCAGCAAACTTAACATGTGTAAATATTTCTATGAACATAACAAGATTCAACAACTGAGACATAAACTGAACAAGTTCCACAGACATGTGACTAACAGAAATGGAATAATGTGTCCCTGAACAAAGGGGGGATCAAAATCAAAAGTAACAGTCAGTATCTGGTGTGGCCACCAGCTGTATTAAGTACTGCAGTGCATCTCCTCCTCATGAACTGCATCAGATTAGATTTGCTATTTCTTGCTGTGAGATGTTACCCCACTCTTCCACCAAGGCACCTGCAAGTTCCCAGACATTTCTGTGGGGAATGGCCTTAGCCCTCACCCTCCGATCCAGCAAGTCCCAGACGTGCTCAATGGGATTGAGATCCGGGCTCTTCGCTGGCCATAGCAGAACACTGACATTCCTATTTTCCAGGAAATCACGCACAGAACGAGCAGTGTGACTGGTGGCATTGTCACGCTGGAGGTTCATGTCAGGATGAGCCTGCAGGAAGGGTATCAGATGAGGGAGGAGGATGTCTTCCCTGTAAACGCACAGTGTTGAGAATGCCTGCAATGACAACAAGCTCAGTCTGATGATGCTGTGACACACCGCCCCAGACCATGACGGACTCTCCACCTCCAAATTGATCCTGCTCCAGAGTACAGGCCTCGGTGTAACGCTCATTCCTTCGACGATAAACACAAATCCGACATCACCCCTTGCGAGACACAACCACGACACGTCAGTGAAGTGCACTTTTGCCAGTCCTGTCTGGTCCAGCGACGGTGGGTTTGTGCCCATAGGCGACGTTGTTTCCGGTGATGTCTGGAGAGGACCTGCCTTACAACAGGCCTACAAGCCCTCAGTCCCTCTCAGCCTATTGAGGATAGTCTGAGCACTGATGGAGGAATTATGCATTCCTGGTGTAACTTGGGCTGTTGTTGTTGCCCTCCTGTGCAGGTGTTGTTACACGTGGTCTGAAACTGCTATGACGATCAGCTGTTCATCTTGTCTCCCTGTAGCTCTGTCTTAGGCGTCTCACAGTACGGACATTGCAATTTATTGCCCTGGCCACATCTGCAGTCCTCGTGCCTCCTTGCAGCATGCCTAAGGCACGTTCACCCAAATGAGCAGGGACCCTGGGCATCTTTCTTTTGGTGTTTTTCAGAGTCAGTAGAAAGGCCTCTTTAGTGTCCTAAGTTTTCATAACTGTGACCTTAATTGCCTACTGTCTGTAAGCTGTTAGTGTCTTAATGACCGTTCCACAGGTGCATGTTCATTCATTATTTTTGTTTCATTGAACAAGCATTGGAAATACTGTTTAAACCTTTTACATTGAAGATCTGTGAAGTTATTTGGATTTTTTTATAAATTGTCTTTGAACGACAGGGTCCTGAAAAGGGACGTTTCTTTTTTTGCTGAGTTCATAAACATGAGATCATTGCATTGTACCCTGCTTTTACCAAGGATGGCCGTATTATCAGTGACAATGACACAGCACTATATGGGTGTATTGGCTTGGTAATCATTGCGTTCTTGTGGTTTGAGAGAGTGCCAGAGAGCAGAATAATGTATGAGTTTACAAACGTCCAACACCTGTTGAATATGACAGGTGTCAGTAAACCTCGTAAAAATAAGGCCAGCATTACAGTTACAGTCACTAACCCTCTAGATCAGTGGTTCCCAAACTGCGGGGCTCGGCAAAAACATTTTTATTTGTTTTCTGGAATTCAGTCTGGCTTTCAACTTCCTCTTGAAAGTTGTAGTAGAGGAATCCTCTTGTCATGTCAGTCATTACAAACCTTGGAGAGATATTTATAACTTGTCAGAAATGTCCAGATCAACTAGCCCATGTCAACATATATATTTTTTTTGCTAGGTTTTTTTGCCCGTAGGTTTTGTTGTAACGTTTGAATCGCCCAAATATCACATGAATATACAATAGACATGGAAATATGTGTAGAATTGCAAAAAATATGAGCTTAATAACTGCATAATTTGTAGAATTGCAGGAAATAAGCTTTAAAACCTGCAAAAATGTTTATCTGACAACAAGAGGGATGAGTGAGGTGTACTCTCATTTGTTTTTCGAAGTAGCTAGCAAGCTAGCCAACTTTAGCCAGTTAGCTTGAGTGCTTGACTGACGTTGTGAGGTCAGAACGCTCAGATCAACCCTACTCCTCGACCGGAGCATCCAGTGAGCTCTCTGAACGCTCCGAGAGCAAAAGGCTTTGAAATAACTAATAAACAATCTGATAATGCGCTAAATTTACGGATGACCCAGCGTACTCTGACACGCTGGAGGCAATTTATGAACGCAGACCCTGTTTATATCAACCTAACAGCATCCTGTTTATATCAACCTAACGGCATCCTGTTTATATCAACCTAACAGCTTCCTGTTGATATCAACCTAACAGCATCCTGTTTATATCAACCTAACAACACTATGTTTATATCAACCTAACAGCATCCTGTTTATATCAACCTAACAGCATCCTGTTTATATCAACCTAACGGCATCCTGTTTATATCAACCTAACAACATCCTGTTTATATCAACCTAACAGCATCCTGTTTATATCAACCTAACAGCATCCTGTTTATATCAACCTAACAGCATCCTTTTTATATCAACCTAACAGCATCCTGTTTATATCAACCTAACAGCATCCTGTTTATATCAACCTAACAGCATCCTGTTGATATCAACCTAACAGCATCCTGTTGATATCAACCTAACAGCATCCTGTTGATATCAACCTAACAGCATCCTGTTGATATCAACCTAACAGCATCCTGTTGATATCAACCTAACAGCATCCTGTTTATATCAACCTAACAGCATCCTGTTTATATCAACCTAACATCATCCTGTTTATATCAACCTAACAGCATCCTGTTGATATCAACCTAACAGCATCCTGTTGATATCAACCTAACAGCATCCTGTTGATATCAACCTAACAGCATCCTGTTGATATCAACCTAACAACACTATGTTTATATCAACCTAACAGCATCCTGTTGATATCAACCTAACAGCATCCTGTTTATATCAACCTAACATCATCCTGTTGATATCAACCTAACAGCATCCTGTTGATATCAACCTAACAACACTATGTTGATATCAACCTAACAACACTATGTTGATATCAACCTAACAACACAATGTTTATATCAACCTAACAACACTATGTTTATATCAACCTAACAACACTATGTTGATATCAACCTAACAGCACTATGTTTATATCAACCTAACAGCATCCTGTTGATATCAACCTAACAGCACTATGTTTATATCAACCTAACAGCATCCTGTTGATATCAACCTAACAGCATCCTGTTGATATCAACCTAACAGCATCCTGTTTATTATTTGTCTGTCTGTGTTTTCCAGCTAAACACTGTGCACTGTTAACACATGATTATACTGTAATCTCCCTTCCCTTTCTTTCCCTGCTATTGACTGATGCACAGCCAGTGTCCCATTAGAATCTGCTCCTGTTTATATCAACCTAACAGCATCCTGTTGATATCAACCTAACAGCATCCTGTTGATATCAACCTAACAGCATCCTGTTGATATCAACCTAACAGCATCCTGTTGATATCAACCTAACAGCATCCTGTTGATATCAACCTAACAACACTATGTTTATATCAACCTAACAGCATCCTGTTTATATCAACCTAACAGCATCCTGTTGATATCAACCTAACAGCATCCTGTTGATCTCAACCTAACAGCATCCTGTTTATATCAACCTAACAGCATCCTGTTGATATCAACCTAACAACACTATGTTTATATCAACCTAACAGCATCCTGTTGATATCAACCTAACAGCATCCTGTTTATATCAACCTAACAGCATCCTGTTTATATCAACCTAACAGCACTATGTTTATATCAACCTAACAGCATCCTGTTGATATCAACCTAACAGCATCCTGTTGATATCAACCTAACAGCATCCTGTTGATATCAACCTAACAGCATCCTGTTGATATCAACCTAACAGCATCCTGTTTATATCAACCTAACAGCATCCTGTTTATATCAACCTAACAACATCCTGTTTATATCAACCTAACAGCATCCTGTTTATATCAACCTAACAGCATCCTGTTGATATCAACCTAACAGCATCCTGTTGATATCAACCTAACAGCATCCTGTTTATATCAACCTAACAGCACTATGTTTATATCAACCTAACAGCATCCTGTTTATATCAACCTAACAGCATCCTGTTGATATCAACCTAACAGCATCCTGTTGATATCAACCTAACAGCATCCTGTTGATATCAACCTAACAGCATCCTGTTTATATCAACCTAACAGCATCCTGTTTATATCAACCTAACAACATCCTGTTTATATCAACCTAACAGCATCCTGTTTATATCAACCTAACAGCATCCTGTTGATATCAACCTAACAGCATCCTGTTGATATCAACCTAACAGCATCCTGTTTATATCAACCTAACAGCACTATGTTTATATCAACCTAACAGCATCCTGTTTATATCAACCTAACAGCATCCTGTTGATATCAACCTAACAGCATCCTGTTGATATCAACCTAACAGCATCCTGTTGATATCAACCTAACAGCATCCTGTTGATATCAACCTAACAGCATCCTGTTGATATCAACCTAACAGCACTATGTTTATATCAACCTAACAGCACTATGTTTATATCAACCTAACAGCATCCTGTTGATATCAACCTAACAGCATCCTGTTGATATCAACCTAACAGCATCCTGTTGATATCAACCTAACAGCATCCTGTTGATATCAACCTAACAGCATCCTGTTGATATCAACCTAACAGCATCCTGTTGATATCAACCTAACAGCATCCTGTTGATATCAACCTAACAGCATCCTGTTGATATCAACCTAACAGCATCCTGTTGATATCAACCTAACAGCATCCTGTTGATATCAACCTAACATCAACCTGTTGATATCAACCTAACAGCACTATGTTTATATCAACCTAACAGCATCCTGTTTATATCAACCTAACAGCATCCTGTTGATATCAACCTAACAGCATCCTGTTGATATCAACCTAACAGCATCCTGTTGATATCAACCTAACAGCATCCTGTTGATATCAACCTAACAGCATCCTGTTGATATCAACCTAACAGCATCCTGTTGATATCAACCTAACAGCATCCTGTTTATATCAACCTAACAGCACTATGTTTATATCAACCTAACAGCATCCTGTTTATATCAACCTAACAGCATCCTGTTGATATCAACCTAACAGCATCCTGTTGATATCAACCTGACAGCATCCTGTTGATATCAACCTAACAGCATCCTGTTTATATCAACCTAACAGCATCCTGTTTATATCAACCTAACAGCATCCTGTTTATATCAACCTAACAGCATCCTGTTTATATCAACCTAACAGCATCCTGTTGATATCAACCTAACAGCACTATGTTTATATCAACCTAACAGCATCCTGTTTATATCAACCTAACAGCATCCTGTTTATATCAACCTAACAGCATCCTGTTTATATCAACCTAACAGCATCCTGTTTATATCAACCTAACAGCATCCTGTTTATATCAACCTAACAGCACTATGTTTATATCAACCTAACAGCATTGTGTTTATTCTTTGTCTGTCTGTGTTTTCCAGCTAAACACTGTGCACTGTTAACACGTGATTATACTGTAATCTCCCTTCCCTTTCTTTCCCTGCTATTGACTGACGCACAGCCAGTGTCCCATTAGAATATGCTGCTGTGAACCTTACCGTCTGTCTGTTTGGATGGCAGGAGAGGAGGAGAGGAAGGATAGGGGGAGAAGAGGTGGAGAGGAGGAATGGAGGGATTAAGTGGGAAAAGAGAGGAGGCAGACGGATGGAGGGAGAGGAGAGCGAGGGAGAATAGAGATGTAGGGAGAGGAGAGGACCAGGGAGAATAGAGATGTAGGGAGAGGAGAGGACCAGGGAGAATAGAGATGTAGGGAGAGGAGAGGACCAGGGAGAATAGAGATGTAGGGAGAGGAGAGGACCAGGGAGAATAGAGATGTAGGGAGAGGAGAGGACCAGGGAGAATAGAGAGGGAAGTCATCTTTTTACGCAGGCGCTCTCTATCTTCCCATCTCTCTTTTCAATTACCTCTCCTCTCATGTCACGCTCTTTGTCATTATCTGTGTCTCCTCTCTGCCAGAATCTCTTTCCTTATCCTCCTCTCTCTTGCTCTTTTCATCAGCATCTTACTCCTCTCTCTCTCTCTTCCCTCTATACCTGCATCTCTTCATCTCTTTCTCTCTGTCAGAATCTCTTTTCTCTTTCTCTTCACCCCTTACTCTCTCTATTCTTTCTTTCCCCCTTCACTCGCTCGCTTCTCCCTTCTCCCTTCGCTCCCACTGTTCTTTGTCTGTCACATCCCTCTCTCCCCTGCCAGACCCCCAGCTGTGACTGCTCCGGCGTGGCAACAGTTGTCATGGAAACAGTCCTCTTAGCTCGTTACCATGCGGCAGGTTTTGTTTTATTGTTTTTACTTCCTGTTTTCCCCTAATTATACGGCAGCATATTATGTGTTCTAGTGTTCTGGAACAGTCCTCAGTGTTCATTGCCAGGAACACATTACATCACCCTGGCAGGTAAATGCAGACGACAGCAGTGTTTCATTCTTTTTCAGGTTTGCTGAGTCATGATTGAAAAGCATCTTATCAAATGTGATAATAATTTCAACAACAAGAAAATCATCCCAGAACATTCCGAATATTTTCGGAATAATTTCAATGATAAATTACATTTCATAACTTTGGGAATTATTTAATATATAGAATTGTCCCCACAACAAAATTGCAAGGAGCTATCCGTAGAGCTCTGAGATTTTTGATGAGGCCTACAGTGGGGCAAAAAAAGTATTTAGTCAGCCACCAATTGTGCAAGTTCTCCCACTTAAAAAGATGCGAGAGGCCTGTAATTTTCATCATAGACTATGACAGACAAAAGGAGAAAAAAAATCCTGAAAATCACATTGTAGGATTTTTTATGAATTTATTTGCAAATTATGGTGGAAAATAAGTATTTGGTCACCTACAAACAAGCAAGATTTCTGGCTCTCACAGACCTGTAACTTCTTCTTTAAGAGGCTCCTCTGTCCTCCACTCATTACCTGTATTAAAGGCACCTGTTTGAGCTTGTTATCAGTATAAAAGGCACCTGTCCACAACCTCAAACAGTCACACTCCAAACTCCACTATGGCCAAGACCAAAGAGCTGTCAAAGGACACCAGAAACAAAATTGTAGACCTGCACCAGGCTGGGAAGACTGAATCTGCAATAGGTAAGCAGCTTGGTTTGAAGAAATCAACTGTGGGAGCAATTATTAGGAAATGGAAGACATACAAGACCACTGATCTCCCTCGATCTGGGGCTCCACGCAAGATCTCACCCCATGGGGTCAAAATGATCACAAGAACGGTGAGCAAAAAATTCCAGAACCACACGGGGGGACCTAGTGAATGACCTGCAGAGAGCTGGGACCACAGTAACAAAGCCTACCATCAGTAACACACTACGCCTCAAGGGACTCAAATCCTGCAGTGCCAGACGTGTCCCCCTGCTTAAGCCAGTACATGTCCAGGCCCGTCTGAAGTTTGCTAGAGAGCATTTTGATGATCCAGAAGAAGATTGGGAGAATGTCATATGGTCAGATGAAACCAAAATATAACTTTTTGGTAAAAACTCAACTCGTCGTGTTTGCAGGACAAAGAATGCTGGGTTGCATACAAACAACACCATACCTACTGTGAAGCATGGGGGTGGAAACATCATGCTTTGGGGGTGGAAACATCATGCTTTGGGGCTGTTTTTCTGCAAAGGGACCAGGACGACTGATCCGTGTAAAGGAAAGAATGAATGGGGCCATGTATCGTGAGATTTTGAGTGAAAACCTGCTTCCATCAGCAAGGGCAGTGAAGATGAAACGTGGCTGGGTCTTTCAGCATGACAATGATCCCAAACACACCGCCCGGGCAATGAAGGAGTGGTTTCGTAAGAAGCATTTCAAGGTCCTGGAGTGGCCTAGCCAGTCTCCAGATCTCAACCCCATAGAAAATCTTTGGAGGGAGTTGAAAGTCCGTGTTGCCCAGCAACAGCCCCAAAACATCACTGCCAAAATACCAGCAACAGTGTGTGAAAACCTTGTGAAGACTTACAAAACACTTTGACCTCTGTCATTGCCAACAAAGGGTATATAGCAAAGTATTGAGATAAACTTTTGTTATTGACCAAATACTTATTTTCCACCATAATTTGCAAATAAATTCATTAAAAATCCTACAATGTCATTTTTTTTCTCATTTTGTCTGTCATAGTTGAAGTGTACCTATGATGAATATTACAGGCCTCTCGCATCTTTTTAAGTGACCACTGTGGAAGCCAATTCTAGATTTCATTTTTGATTGGAGATGCTTAATGTGAGTCTGGAAGGAGAGTTTACAGTCTAGCTTTAAGTCTGAGCTGATATTGGCTGTGAGTGGTACTTCTAATAGTACACGGTGGTGTATAGGTTGCATGGTCCTTCATGCTGGTTTAATGAGCTGGTGGTTAGGCCCTCTGTCATTCAGTCAGTACGGAGCTGCTCCCAAGTGCTCAGCTACCTATGTGGACGAACCTGATACATTCAAACACACACGAACACACACACACGCACACACACACATACACGCGCACACACATACACACGCACACACATACACGCGCACACACACTTTCACGCACACACACACACACACACACACACACAGACACAGACACACACACACTTGCAACAGCTGACATAGACACACAGTGAGCTGAGAGAAACATGAACAGCAGATTAGTATGTGTGTGTGTGTGACAACTCTTCATAATGAGTTTGATAATGTGCAGTCTACAGTATAATTATTTTCTATTCGTCTGGTAGCTATGAAGTCTATTGAATTGATCTTAATGTTTTCTGTCTGAGTGCACCAGCTTAAACCTCTTAAGGATCGGCCCCTTTTTTTCAATTTTCGCCTAAAATGACATACCCAAATCTATCTGCCTGTAGCTCAGGCCCTGAGGCAAGGATATGCATATTCTTGGTACCATTTGAAATTAAACACTTTGAAGTTTGTGGAAATGTGAAAGAAATGTAGGATAATATAACACAATAGATCTGGTTAAAGATAATACTAAGAAAAAAACATTTTGTTTTGTATTTTATTTTTTTGTAAGAGAAAGGCCATAATGTATTATTCCAGCCCAGGTGCAATTTATATTTTGGCCATTACATAGCAGCAGCGTATGGGAAAAGTTTGAGACTGATCCAATGAACCATTGCATTTCTGTTCAAAATGTTGTCTCAAGACTGCCCAAATGTGCCTAATTTGTTTATTAATAACTGTTCATGTTCAAAACTGTGCACTCTCCTCAAACAATAGCATGGTATTATTTCACTGTAATAACTACTGTAAATTGGACAGTGCAGTTAGATTAACAAGAATTTAAGCTTTCTGCCAATATCAGATATGTCTATGTCCTGGGAAATGTTCTTGTTACTTACAACCTCATGCTAATCGCATTAGCCTGCGTTAGCTCAACCGTCCCGCAGGTGACCCACCAATCAGAATAAGTTTTATAAGTGTGCGAGTGTCTGCTAAGTGTTTGAGCGTGTGGTTGTGCATTTGTGTGTATGTTTGTGTGTTTGCGGGGTTGTGATTGTGTATGTGTGTATGAGTATTTGGGTGTGACCAGTTACAATGCCTTCAGAAAGTATTCATACCCCTTGACTAATTCCACATTTTGTTGTGTTACAGCCTGACTTCAAAATGGATTAAATAGATTTTCCCTACCATCTACCCACAATACCTGTTACGCCCTGACCAAATCAAAATCAAATCAAATGTATTTATATAGCCCTTCGTACATCAGCTGATATCTCAAAGTGCTGTACAGAAACCCAGCCTAAAACCCCAAACAGCAAGCAATGCAGGTGTAGAAGCACGGTGGCTAGGAAAAACTCCCTAGAAAGGCCAAAACCTAGGAAGAATCCTAGAGAGGAACCAGGCTATGTGGGGTGGCCAGTCCTCTTCTGGCTGTGCCGAGTGGAGATTATAACAGAACATGGTCAAGATGTTCAAATGTTCATAAATGACAAGCATGGTCAAATAATAATAATCACAGGCAGAACAGTTGAAACTGGAGCAGCAGCACGGTTAGTGCATTATTGCAAAGAGGATGCATGTTTTGGAATATGTTTATTCTATACAGGCTTCACTATCTCATTTAGGTTTGTATTGTGGAGTAACTTCAATGTTGTTGATCCATCCTCAGTTTTCTCCCATCACAGCCATTCATCTCTGTAACTGTTTTAAAGTCACCATTGACCTCATAGTGAAATCCCTGAGCGGTTTCCTTCCTCTCTGGCAACTGAGTTAGGATGGACGCCTGTATCTTTGTAGTGACTGGGTGTATTGATACACCATCCAAAGTGTAATTAATAACTTCACCATGCTCCAAAAGATATTCAATATCTTTTTATTTGGGAGACATTGGAAAACCTCCCTGGTGTTTGTGGTTGAATCAGACAAAATTAGACTATTCAATCCTGGTGTTCTGTCTGACTGTCTCAAAGGAACAATTACCTCCCACATAATGTCTACTTCTATTACCTTAGTTGTGTCTCATTGTATCTTTGTAATTGTCTATTTATTGCACATATTGTGTGTGTGTAGTTTTGTATCCCATCTTTCTCGTCGCTCTGTGCTAGTTGTGTTGTTGGTGTTGGTTATCACTGGTGTGCCTCTGGTTTCTGTTGTCCAGGCTCCGTGCAGAGGGACTCTGACAGAACAGAACCATCTCCCATATCAAGAGAGGCCCCGGCCCGAGCACCGGCCCCCAGGGTGGGACAGGCCCCGGCCCGAGCACCGGCCCCCGGGGTGGGAGTGAGAAGCCTCCCCCCGGGCTAGACTGCAACAGGAGAGTGTGAGGCGGAGACAGCGGGTGAGGCGAGGGGCGTGCTGGCGGCTCTGAGGAAGACTTATGTCCGTTGACGACCGTCTGATGCAGCCGGCGACCAGAGAACAGCAGCGGTAGCACAGACTCTTCAGCAAGACGAAACCCAGGAACATACATGTGAGTACTGGAATTTGCATACATCTAAATGTGTGGTGGTGTGAGTAAAAGAGTGTGCGCATGTTTTATACTGTTTGTGCGACAGGGTAAGTGTGTGTGAGTATGTGTGTGTGTGTGTGTGTGTGCATAATGAGTGTGTGTGTGTGTCTGTCAGAGGGAGAAGAAAGTGTACTGTATGACAGTATGTTGTATAACATCTGAACAGTTTCTACATTCCTTTTCATGTCTGCCAAATGAACAACATACCATGCCTCTTCTGCATTACTCAGATACCTCTAACATTTGGTTCAGTTGACAAGTTTTGCATTGATAAGTGTTTTTATATAACACAGTACAGAACCCTGCTCTTGAAAACCTCACCTAACCCTCCTCATATCTGCAGTGTTGGTTATGACTGTTTCCTGATTTGTACATTCTGTAACCTTCCCACACTGTGATGAGTCAGTCAGCCAGTCAGGGGTTGGCACAGAGCAGAGCCTTCCTAACCTTCCTCCGATGAGGCGTTGGAAGAGAGGACAACTCCCTGAAAACATTACCCAAATTAGAGTTAGTGTCACGTTCTGACCTTAGTTCTGTTATTTTATCTTTGTTTTAGTATGGTCAGGACGTGAGTTGGGTGGGCAGTCTGTGTTTGTTTTTCTATGTTGGTTTTTGAGTTCGGCCTAGTATGGTTCTCAATCAGAGGCAGCTGTCAATTGTTGTCCCTGATTGAGAATCATAGTTAGGTAGCCTGGGTTTCAGTTTTGGGTTGTGATCCTTCTCGCTTCTCCTCCTCAGAAGAGGAGGACGAGCTTCGTTATAGTTAGATATGTATTTACACAAATACTTAGGCCACTATAGAGCATTTGGCACTTTACGATAAAGAAAACAAAATTTCAGTGTAGCTTACATAAGATACAGAAAATTAACATAATTAAAACAGAAACATTCAAATTTAGTGTCTGTTAAAAAAACTAGTTATGTTATTGGGCTTTTTCTGTAACTTCCTGTTTTACATCTGATCTCTTGTAGCTGCCAGCCCTGTATTGTCCCGTCTCCCTGTCTCTGATCTCTTGTAGCTGCCTGCCTTGTCCTGTCTCTGATCTCTTGTAGCTGCCCGCCTTGTCCTGTCTCCCGGGCTCTGATCTCTTAATCCATGCTTTTGTCACTTCCAGGTTAGACTACTGCAATGCTCTACTTTCCGGCTACCCGGATAAAGCACTAAATAAACTTCAGTTAGTGCTAAATACGGCTGCTAGAATCCTGACTAGAACCAAAAAATTTGATCATATTACTCCAGTGCTAGCCTCTCTACACTGGCTTCCTGTCAAAGCAAGGGCTGATTTCAAGGTTTTACTGCTAACCTACAAAGCATTACATGGGCTTGCTCCTATCTATCTCTCTGATTTGGTCCTGCCGTACATACCTACACGTACGCTACGGTCACAAGACGCAGGCCTCCTAATTGTCCCTAGAATTTTTAAGCAAACAGCTGGAGGCAGGGCTTTCTCCTATAGAGCTCCATTTTTATGGAACGGTCTGCCTACCCATGTCAGAGACGCAAACTCGGTCTCAACCTTTAAGTCTCTACTGAAGACTCATCTCTTCAGTGGGTCATATGATTGAGTGTAGTCTGGCCCAGGAGTGGGAGGGTGAACGGAAAGGCTCTGGAGCAACGAACCACCCTTGCTGTCTCTGCCTGGCCGGTTCCCCTCTTTCCACTGGGATTCTCTGCCTCTAACCCTATTACAGGGGCTGAGTCACTGGCTTTACTGGGGCTCTCTCATGCCGTCCCTGGAGGGGGTGCGTCACCTGAGTGGGTTGAGTCACTGATGTGGTCATCCTGTCTGGGTTGGCGCCCCCCCCCCCCCCCCCCCCCCCCCTTAAGTTGTGCCGTGGCGGAGGTCTTTGTGGGCTATACTCAGCCTTGTCTCAGGATGGTATGTTGGTGGTTGAAGATATCCCTCTAGTGGTGTGGGGGCTGTGCTTTGGCAAAGTGGGTGGGGTTATATCCTTCCTGTTTGGCCCTGTCCGGGGGTGTCCTCGGAGTGGGCCACAGTGTCTCCTGACCCCTCCTGTCTCAGCCTCCAGTATTTATGCTGCAGTAGTTTATGTGTCGGGGGGCTAGGGTCAGTTTGTTATATCTGGAGTACTTCTCCTGTCCTATTCGGTGTCCTGTGTGAATCTAAGTGTGCGTTCTCTAATTCTCTCCTTCTCTCTTTCTCTCTCTCTGAGGACCTGAGCCCTAGGACCATGCCCCAGGACTACCTGACATGATGACTCCTTGCTGTCCCCAGTCCACCTGGCTGTGCTGCTGCTCCAGTTTCAACTGTTATGCCTTATTATTATTCAACCATGCTGATCATTTATGAACATTTGAACATCTTGGCCATGTTCTGTTATAATCTCCACCCGGCACAGCCAGAAGAGGACTGGCCATCCCACATATGCTCTCTCTAATTCTCTCTTTCTTTCTCTCTCTCGGAGGACCTGAGCCCTAGGACCATGCCCCAGGAATACCTGACATGATGACTCCTTGCTGTCCCCAGTCCACCTGACTGTGCTGCTGCTCCAGTTTCAACTATTCTGCCTTATTATTATTCGACCATGCTGGTCATTTATGAACATTTGAACATCTTGACCATGTTTTGTTATAAATCTCCACCCGGCACAGCCAGAAGAGGACTGGCCACCCCACATAGCCTGGTTCCTCTCTAGGTTTCTTCCTAGGTTTTGGCCTTTCTAGGGAGTTTTTCCTAGCCACCGTGCTTCTTCACCTGCATTGCTTGCTGTTTGGGGTTTTAGGCTGGGTTTCTGTACAGCACTTTGAGATATCAGCTGATGTACGAAGGGCTATATAAAATAAATTTGATTGATTGTAGCTGCCCGCCCTGCCTTGTCCTGTCTCCCGGTTTCTGGTCTCTTGTAGCTGCCCGCCCTGCCTTGTCCTGTCTCTGATCTCTTGTAGCTGCCCGCCCTGCCTTGACCTGTCTCCCTGTCTCTGATCTCTTGTAGCTGCCCGCCCTGCCTTGTCCTGTCTCTCGTTCTCTGATCTCTTGTAGCTGCCCGCCCTGCCTTGTCCTGTCTCTCGGTCTCTGATCTCTTGTAGCTGCCCGCCCTGCCTTGTCCTGTCTCTCGGTCTCTGATCTCTTGTAGCTGCCCGCCCTGCCTTGTCCTGTCTCCCGGTCTCTGATCTCTTGTAGCTGCCCGCCCTGCCTTGTCCTGTCTCTCGGTCTCTGATCTCTTGTAGCTGTCCGCCCTGCGTTGTCCAGTCTCTCGGTCTCTGATCTCTTGTAGCTGCCCGCCCTGCCTTGTCCTGTCTCTCGGTCTCTGATCTCTTGTAGCTGTCCGCCCTGCGTTGTCCTGTCTCTCGGTCTCTGATCTCTTGTAGCTGCCCGCCCTGCCTTGTCCTGTCTCTGATCTCTTGTAGCTGCCTGCCTTGTCCTGTCTCCAGGTTTCTGATCCCTTGAGTCGCACCCCCTCTGGCTCTCAGAACAGCCTCAATTTGTTAGGGTGTAGAAGGTGTTGAAAGCGTACCACAGGGATGCTGGCACGTATTGACTGCAATACTTCCCACAGTTGTGTCAAGTTGGCTGAATGTCCTTTGGGTGGTGGACCATTCTTGATACACACGGGAAACTGTTGACATTGCAGTTCTTGACACACTCAAACCGTTGAGCATGGCAGCTACTACCCGGTTCAAAGGCACAATTTTTTGCTCTTAAATCTTTTGTCTTTCCCATTCAACCTCTGAATGGCACACATACAGAATCCTTGTCTCAATTGTCTCAAGACTTAACAATCCTTCTTAACCTGTCTCCTGCCCTTCATCTACACTGATTGAAGTGGATTTGACAGCTGACATCAATAAGGGATCATATAGTGCTGTGAAAAGTATGTTCCTCCTTTCTGATTTTCACAATTTTAGCACATTTTTGATACTGAATGTTATCAGATCTTCAACCAAAACCTAACATTAGATAAAGGGAACCTGAGTTTAAAAATAACCCCCAAAATGTATACTTATTTATTTAACATGCAACACCTAATTCCCCTGTGTGAAAAAGAATTGCCCCCTTACACTCAATAACTGGTTGTGCCACCTTCAACAGCAATGACTGCAACCAAATGCTTCCTGTAGTTGTTGATCAACCATCCCCAAACCATCACCATGCTTGACCGTTGGTATGAAGTTCTTACTGTGTTTGTTTTTGGCCAGACATAATAGGACCCATTTCGTCCGAAACATTGGCTCAAGTTTCCCAAAAGCTCTTGGAAGAGTTTTCTATGGACAGATGAGTCCAAAGTATAACTTTTTGGACAACACCTTGATGAGCTTACTTCCTGTACTTGGTGACTTCAACAAAAATTTTCCAACCCCCGTTGACCTTTTCCAATCACAAGACAGGCAATACAGATGACATTTTACATTTACCAGACACTCTTATCCAGAGCGACTTACAGTAGTGAGTGTATACATTTTTCACGCTGGTCCCCTGTGGGAATCAAACCAACAACCCTGGTGTTTCAATCAGCATGCTCTACCAACTGAGCCACACGGGACCCCTCAGTTTTACTGGAGACTGTTCGTCTATTCATCTCACTGCAACCCCCCTCCTGGTCAGTGATCACTACTTTGTTTCCTTTTCTGTCTCCCTTTCTTCCAACCCGAGCCACTCAGCCATTACCCAGATGGTCATGCACCTTAAATCTTCGCTCTCTCTCTCTCCCACTACTCTCTTCTATCCTATCATCTCTCCTTTTTGCTAAACCCGTCTCTCCTTTCTCCTGATTCTGCCTCTTCAATCCTACTCTCCTCCCTTTCTGCATCCTATTCCTCACGTTGTCCCGTTTCCACCAGGCCGTCTCGGCTGGCCGTCTCGGCCCACCCCTCCTGTTCCGTGGGTGAGTTACTCATTGTGAGCTTACAAACAGGGATGCGGGCAGCTGAGCGAAAAGGGAAGGAAACTAAACTTCCGGAGGACCTATCCTCACTCCCTCCTCACTCCCTCCTCTCTCCCTCCTCTCTACCTCCTCACTCCCTCCTCACTCCCTCCTCTCTACCTCTCTGCCTTTGTATGCGCTGCTAAAGCCACTTTCTATCACTCTAAATGTCAAGCTTTTGCCTCTATCCTTATTAAGAAACTCTTTTCCACGTCCCCCTCCCTCATTAATCCTCCTCCCTCTATGCGGACGACTTTTACAACCACTTTGAAAAGAAGGTTGACGATATCTGCTCCTCATTCACTCAATCTATTGAGTCCACTGGACCCACTCATTCACTCAACCTATTGAGTCCACAGGTCCCACTCACACAGAACTACCCTACAACCTTGACCTCTTTCTCCCCTCTCTCTCCAGATGAAATCCTGTGACTAGTGAGGTTTGGCCGCCCAACAACCTGCCTGCTTGACCCCATCTCCTCCTCCCTCCTCCTTCCCCATCCCCTCCTCCCTCCTCCATCCCCTCCTCCCTCCCTCATCCCCTCCTCCCTCCCCCATCCCCTCCTCCCTCCCCCCATCCCCTCCTCCCTCCTCCATCCCCTCCTCCCTCCTCCATCCCCTCCTCCCTCCTCCATCCCTCCTCCCTCCCCCATCCCCTCCTCCCTCCCTCATCCCCTCCTCCCTCCTCCATCCCCTCCTCCCTCCTCCCTCCTCCCTCCTCCATCCCCTCCTCCCTCCTCCATCCCCTCATCCCTCCCCATCCCCTCCTCCCTCCTCCATCCCCTCCTCCCTCCTCCATCCCCTCCTCCCTCCTCCATCCCCTCCTCCCTCCTCCATCCCCTCATCCCTCCCCATCCCCTCCTCCCTCCTCCATCCCCTCATCCCTCCCCATCCCCTCCTCCCTCCTCCATCCCCTCCTCCCTCCTCCATCCCCTCCTCCCTCCTCCATCCCCTCCTCCCTCCTCCATCCCCTCATCCCTCCCCATCCCCTCCTCCCTCCTCCATCCCCTCCTCCCTCCTCCCTCCTCCCTCCTCCATCCCCTCCTCCCTCCTCCATCCCCTCATCCCTCCCCATCCCCTCCTCCCTCCTCCATCCCCTCCTCCCTCCTCCCTCCTCCCTCCTCCATCCCCTCCTCCCTCCTCCATCCCCTCATCCCTCCCCATCCCCTCCTCCCTCCTCCATCCCCTCCTCCCTCCTCCATCCCCTCCTCCCTCCTCCATCCCCTCCTCCCTTATCCAGATCATCTCTGGAGACCTTCTCCCATTCCTCAGTTCCCTCATCAACTCATCCCTGACTACTGGCTACGTCCCCTCTGACATCTATATGACCTGAGTCTCTCCCCTCCTCAAGAAACCAACACTTGACTCATCTAACGTCAAACTATAGACTTGCATCCCTTTCTTTTCTTTCCAAAACACTTGAGTATGCTGTCTCTGATCAACTTTCTTGTTATCTCTCTCAGAACGATCTTCTTGACACTAACCAGTCCACCCCTTCAAGACGGGTCACTCAACCGAGTCTGCTCTTCTGCATTCCGCACTGCCACAGCTGACCATCTCTCCTCTGTTCTCATCCTCCTAGTTCTATCCACTGCCTTCAACACCGTGAACTATCAGATCCTCCTCTCCACCCTCTCAGGGCTGGGTGTGTCAGGCTCTATCAGGTCCTCCTCTCCACCCTCTCAGGGCTGGGTGTCTCCGGCTCTATCAGATCCTCCTCTCCACCCTCTCAGGGCTGGGTGTTTCAGGCTCTATCAGGTCCTCCTATCCACCCTCTCAGGGCTGGGCGTCTCAGGCTCTGCACACTCTTGAATTGCGTCCTACCTGGCAGGCCGCTCCTACCAGGTGATGTGGAGAGGATCTGTGTCTGCACCATGTACTCTCACTAGTGGTGTCCCCCAGAGCTTGGTTCTGGGCTCTGTCCTCTTCTCCCTATAACACCAAAACACTCGGCTCTGTCATAGCGTCACGTGGTCTCCTATCATTGCTATGCCGATGACACTCAACTACTTTTCTCATTTCCCCTTCTGACACCCAGGTGGTGACACACATGTCTGGCAGATATCTCAGCTTGGATGTCGGGCCACCACCTCAATCTCAACCTCAACAAGACGGAGCTGCTATTCTTCCCGGGGAAAGCCTGCCCGCTCAAACACCTCTCCAAGGTTGACAACTCCACGGTGTCACCCTGCCAGAGTGCAAAGAACCTTGGCGTGACCCTGGACAACACCCTGTCATTCTCTGCAAACATCAAAGCAGTGACTCACTCCTGCAGGTTCATGCTCTACAATATCCGTATAGTACAACCACACCTCACACAGGAAGTGGCTCAGGTCCTAATCCCCCCTCTTTCTAGCTCTCACTTTGGTGATGGCTACTTTATTGAGGAAAAGTGTACTTACTATGATTGTGATATAGGATTGTCCCACGTAGCTATCTTAAGATGAATGCACTAACTGTAAGTCGCTCTGGATAAGAGTGTCTGCTTATTGACTAACATGTTCCTAATGTTCTCTACACTCAGTGTATGTACTGGCTTTCTGTGTTCTGCCTAGAGATTACATTTGTTCTATAATAGATTGAAAATGGTTCTTTCATAATTTTGTCTTTCTGTGAATCATTGCATCCTCTGTTCTCGCTTCCTTCTCAATCATATTGGAGTAGAAGGTCCAAGGGTTCTTCATTCTGACCTTCTTCTCCAATGGGTTTTGAAAAGGAGGTGAGTTGATGAATTGAGAAACCTATACCAGTGTTTTCCCTGAACATGGAATAGCCAGCCAGGGAGGGGGGTGTCCGGGGGGAGGTAGCCCCCCCCCGTGAAGAAAAATATACAGTTGATGTCAGACACCTTAGCCAAATACATTTCAACTCAGTTTTTCACAATTCCTGACATTTAATCCTAGTAAAAAATGCCCTATCTTAGGTCAATTAGGATCACCACTTTATTTTAAGAATGTGAAATGTCAGAATAATAGTAGAGATAATTATTTATTTCAGCTTTTATTTCTTTCATCACATTCCCAGTGGGTCAGTTTACATACACTCAATTAGTATTTGGTAGCATTGCCTTTAAATTGTTTAACTTGCGTCAAACGTTTCGGGTAGCCTTCCACAAGCTTCCCACAATAAGTTGGGTGAATTTTGGCCCATTCCTCCTCCTTGCTCGCACACGCTTTTCAGTTGTGCCTACAAATTTTCTATAAGATTGAGGTCAGGACTTTGTGATGGCCACTCCAATACCTTGACTTTGTTGTCCTTAAAGCCATTTTGCCACAACTTTGGAAGTATACTTGGGGTCATTGTCCATTTGGAAGACCCATTTGCGACCAAGCTTTAACTTCCTGACTGATGTCTTGAGATGTTGCTTCAATTTATCCACATCATTTTCTTTCCTCATGATGCCATCTATTTGTGAAGTGCCCCAGTCCCTCCTGCAGAAAAGCACCCCCACAACATAGTGCTGCCACCCCCGTGCTTCACGGTTGGGATGGTGTTCTTCGGCTTGCAAGCCTCCCCCTTTTTCCTCCAAACATAACGATGGTTATTATGGCCAAACAGTTCTATTTTTGTTTCATCAGACCAGAGGACATTTCTCCAAAAAGTATAATCTTTGTCCCCATGTGCAGTTGCAAATCATAGTCTGGCTTTTTTATGGCAGTTTTGGAGCAGTGGCTTCTTCCTTGCTGAGCGGCCTTTCAGGTTATGTCGATATAGGACTCGTTTTACTGTGGATATAGATACTTTTGTACCTGTTTCCTCCAGCATCTTCACAAAGTCCGTTGCTGTTGTTCTGGGATTGATTTGCACTTTTCACACGAAAGTACGTTCATCTCTAGGAGACAGAACACGTTTTCCCATGATGTCAAGCAAAGAGGCACTGAGTTTGAAGGTAGGCCTTGAAATCCACAGGTACACCTCCAATTGACTGAAATTATGTCAATTAGCCTATCAGAAGCTTCTAAAGCCATGACATAATTTTCTGGAATTTTCCAAGCTGTTTAAATGCACAGTCAACTTAGTGTATGGAAACTTCTGACCCACTGGAATTGTGACCCAATGAATTATAAGTGAAATAATCTGTCTGTAAACAATTGTTGGAAAAATTACTTGTGTCATGCACAAAGCTCTCTCTCCAGTACCTATTGTTCCTGCAGTGAGGATTCAAGGTCTTCATCGAATGTTGTCATAGTTTATCTGCAGATCATCACCAAAAAGCTGTAGTAGTGTACCAGTATGCAAATTAGGGAGCCAAATGAACGTCTCTCTCAACGCTGCGTTTCGGTTCCCGACGTTCACCTAAAAGAGCCGTTGAAGAAGAGCCGTTCGTTCGGGAACAACCCATCACTAGACTGACAAGTCACTTTACCAATCACTGGCAAGCCTCGACAAAGGCTTTGAGTTCTTGGAAAATACAAACAAGATCTTTGGTTTACATGCCCCGGTAGCATGGACATATAACTACGTTGTATGATTTATGAATAGAAAATGTACAGTATATAGGAGATTGACTTTATTCAGTCAGTTCGACACCTTTCATAAATGAGCCAACACTTACTGTTCGGTCATCAATCAAAGTGCAGTAAATGGCCTATGCGCCCCGACTCCATGACCTGCTACAGTGTATTTGAAGCGTGAGAAAGAAAATAAATGAATGTGCCTCAAAACAATAATAAAGTGGATGTCAATTCATCATTACCACTTACATTACATGGGACATGAAAATCCCCTCAAAGGAGACGATGAAGAAGCATCCGTGATTCGTTTTTTTGTTGTTGACTGCAGCCAATCACAGTGTTCAAAAATAACACAGGTACCGAGAGGCGGGACAGACAGCAGACTGACAAACCAGCAGTTTCCCTGTCATCACTCGCTTTGTGACTGACAGGTGCCTGTCCTATCAATAGTTCACTAGAAGATGCATATTGTTCATTCTAGCGGAGAGGGCTAGACAGACGTTTCTGACTAGCTAATTTAAACGTTTAAATTAAAAGAAGCCTAGTTAATTTATGAAGTGGATAAAGTAGCATGTGTAGTTGGATGGCAAGAATCGAGGAAATATGAATTGTGCAAGACCAACACAGAGCAATGCTTTGGTACATTGAAGGTTTTTCGGTGGCCGTGAACCAGAAGCTGGGTGCTAGATTTTCAAACTCGACATCTACAGTATTGACATACTACATTCTGACCCTGTGAAGATGAGAGGTAATGGAAGGGGCCTCTTCTATCTGACCCTGTGAAGATGAGAGGTAGTGGAAGGGGCCTCTTCTTTCTTACCATGTGAAGATGAGGGGTAATGGAAGGGGCCTCTTCTTTCTGACCCTGTGAAGGTGAGGGGTAATTAAAGGTGCCTCTTCTTTCTGACCCTGTGAAGGTGAGGCATAATCAAAGGTGCTTCTTCTTTCTGACCCTGTGAAGGTGAGGGGTAATCAAAGGTGTCTCTTCTTTCTGACCCGGTGAAGATGAGGGGTAATGGAATGGGCTTCCTTTTTTCTGACCCTGTGAAGATGAGAGGTAGTGGAAGGGGCCTCTTCTTTCATACCCTGTGAAGATGAGGGGTAATGGAAGGGGCCTCTTCTTTCTGACCCTGTGAAGATGAGGGGTAATGGAAGTGGGTCAGCTACTGTTCAATTGGTTCAAGAAGGTCAGCGACAGTGGAGCTTTCCTCATCCCGTTATTGACTATCTCCTCAACAACTGGTCTAGTCAGGATCAGCCAGTGATTCAGCTCAACCCGGAGTCATACGTCAGTCTGAAGTGGTGTGAAGCAGTCGCTAAGCAACGATACGATAGCCAGATCTGATGTCCTCCTCTGACATTTCCACGGCCCAAAGTTTTTCCCTGACTCTGACTGTGTGGTCGATTGGGAAACAGGTCTGGTGTGTGTGGGAGGAAGGTGCGAAGGGCTGTGTACCGTTTTAGACAAGAGTAGGATGTGTGTGTGTGTGTGTGTGTGTGTATGACAGCATCTCTGACGCAACTAGTTGTGACTGATCTGGAGAGAGAAAGAGCTCTCCCAATGCTTACCATTGTAGATGAAATGGGGAAATGGTGACATGTTGTGTACGAGTATAGTTGGGCCACATTTGGTTTCCAGATTGGGCTTCATATTATGACTCACTTGAATAGCTTGAAATATTTTAAGGGGGTATTTTTTTATGGTTAGGTGAAAGGTTGGTCTGTTTTAGCCAAATATTCTACTGGATTTTTTCTCTGTGTTTCATTACAGTTGAATCTCAGTCATTACAGTTGAATCTCAGTCATTACAGTTGAATCTCAGTCATTACAGTTGAATCTCAGTCATTACAGTTGAATCTCAGTCATTACAGTTGAATCTCAGTCATTACAGTTGAATCTAAGTCATTACAGTTGAATCTCAGTCATTACAGTTGAATCTGTCATTACAGTTGAATCTAAGTCATTACTGTTGAATCCCAGTCATTACAGTTGAATCTAAGTCATTACAGTTGAATCTAAGTCATTACAGTTGAATCTCAGTCATTACAGTTGAATCTCAGTCATTACAGTTGAATCTCAGTCATTACAGTTGAATCTCAGTCATTACATATTTACTGACTGATAAACCCCTTCTACACACTGTTTCTGGACTATGCTCCAGGAAGTCAGCCATGGATACTACAAACTGTTAATAGCTCCTGAGTGGCGCAGCGGTCTAAGGCACTCCATCTTACTGCTAGAGGCATCATTACAGACCCTGGTTTGATTCCAGGCTATATCACAACCGGCCTTGATTGGGAGTCCCTTTGGGCAGTGCACAATTGGCCCAGCTTTGTCTGGGTCTGGCCGGTGTAGTCTGTCATTGTAAATAAGAATGAGTTCTTTAACTGACTTACCTAGTTAAATAATAAATACATAGAAGGTCCAAATCTCTCTATGAACAATGGGACTACAGATATTTAAAACATTTCCACAGTCTTCTTCTTTAGCCCTTTTTGGAGGATAACTTTCTTAGTTTCTGCGATTCCTAGAATAAGGACATCTAGGCATTACCTAGGTACTGCATTACTTTTATCCAGAGCCACATACAAAGACATCATGGCTTTTGCCAAAACAAATGAACTGTTTTGGGAAAATAGGGTTTGAGGTACAGCAAGTATCTTTTGCCTCTAACCATAACAGAGATGTCATTCTGGATGAGTTAGTCAGGTAAAAATATAGCTAATGGCTCTAAGGTAGGAGAGAGAGCGGGGGGAGGGAGACGGACAAGTAGTGACACCTCTATTCCAGTGTTTTTCTCCCAGGCCTGTCACTTGGGCTCCCGATAGTTCATTCACAGTTCTGTTTGTCTTGGGTCTCATAACAGACGAGTGAGAGCAGCCTTTTTTGTTTTCATGTAAAGTTTGGCTCAGTTCTGAGAGGGGAGTGCAGCGTCACGGAGCACAGCGCCACGGAGCACGACAGGTGGTAGGCGGGCTGCAGAAATGGCCTTGAGGGTGTGACTGAACCCAGGTGTGAGAGGGAAAATATACGTTTTTCTACTTTAAGGGAATAACTCTATTGGGAAGCCGCAGGGTTTGTTGCGTAATGCTGTTCTGTAATGTTAACTGCACATGCTGCATAATGCCCCACCCCATTTCCCGTCTCCTCTCCTCCTGTCCTCCCCTCTCCCCCTTCTCCTCTCCTCCCTTCTCTTCCCTTCTCCCCCTTCTCCTCTCCTCCCTTCTCCTCTCCTCCCTTCTCCTCTCCATTCCTCCCTTCTCCTCTCCTCCTCTCCTCCCTTCTCCCCTCTCCTTCTCTCCTCCCCTCTCCCTCTCCTCCTCTCCTCCCCTCTCCCCCTTCTCCTCTCCTCCCCTCTCCCCCTTCTCCTCTCCTCCCCTCTCCCCCTTCTCCTCTCCTCCCTTCTCCTCCATTCTCCTATCCTAATCTCTCCTCCCTTCTCCTCTCCACTCCTCCCTTCTCTTCTCCTCCCCTCCCTTCTCCTCTCCTCTCTTCTCCTCTCCTCCCCTCTCCTCACTTCTCCTCTCCATTCCTCCCTTCTCCTCTCCATTCCTCCCTTCTCCTCTCCTCCCCTCTCCTCCCTTCTCCTCTCCATTCCTCCCTTCTCCTCTCCATTCCTCCCTTCTCCTCGCCTGCCCTCTTCTCCCTTCTCCTCTCCTCCCTTCTCCTCTCCTCCCCTCTCCTCCCTTCTCCTCTCCTCCCCTCGCCTCCCTTCTCCTCTCCATTCCTCCCTTCTCCTCCCCTCCCCTCTCCTCCCTTCTCCTCTCTTCCCCTCCCCTCTCAGGGTGAATTTCTCAGTGTCTGCCACAGCCATCAGGAATCCAGACTCACCGTCAGCCTGTCAAACACCACAGCATCAAACACACACACACATTCTACACCACACACACACACACACACACACACACACATTCTACACCACACACACACACATTCTACACCACCCAGACGGTGAGTCTGCCACACACACGCAACACATTCTACACCGCAGCCATCCAGTCCCCCATAGCTCAGTGGCAAATAATCCACACGCACATACAAACAAACAAACAAGTAAACAGACACACTACATTCACAAAAGTTGCACGCAAATTCTATGCACATATTTGCATTAGTCTTTCCCTGTTTGAGGTGTTGATATTTTCACTGTAGTGCAATTGGGGGTGTTTCCCCTAAAGACCAAAAGGTGGCAAGATTGTCCTCTCTGACTCCAAGTCTCCTCCTGGACCTCTTCTGCTGCTAATACTCCTGGGGTGACTGAGGTGACTGAGGTGACTGAGGTGACTGGGGTGATTGAGGTGACTGGGGTGACTGGGGTGACTGAGGTGTCTGGGGTGACTGAGGTGACTGAGGTGACTGGGGTGACTGAGGTGACTGGGGTGACTGAGGTGACTGGGGTGACTGAGGTGACTGGGGTGACTGCGGTGACTGAGGTGACTGGGGTGACTGAGGTGACTGGGGTGACTGCGGTTAGGTGTTGACCTTAGCCTCCAGCTCCACCTCTCCTATCAAGCTGTTTGCGTACCTCAGTCACTATGACCATTCAATGCCTAGACCAGTGGTTCCCAAACTGTGGCTTTAAAGGAACTCAGTCCGGCTTTGATCTTACTCTTGAAAGCTGTGATAATAGAATGCACAAGGTGACATTTAGAAATGAGGTCGTGCATCATCAGTTCCTCTTGTCCTGTCGGTCATTACAAACCTTAGAGAGATATTTATAAGTAGTCAGAAATGTCCAGATCAACTAGCCCATGTCAGCTAACGCTTTGTTATTTAGGCTTTTTAGCCCATAGATATTGTTGGAATTTTTTAGTTACTCAATTATCACATGAATACACATTAGACATGGCAAAATGTATAGAACTGTAAGGAAATGAGCATTAAAAATGCAACATGTTCTTTGCACCTCGTGACAAAATGTATAGAAATGCAGGAAATCAAACATGCTCCAGCAACAAGAGGGGTGTGAACAGTTTGTCATGAACAGCGCGTCTACCCATAGAAATAGACGTGGCGTGTGCGTATGCTCGGGGGTGGGCGCGGGATGTTCCCCAATGCCGGAAGGGGGGGGGCCCTGGGTGAAAACGTTAGGAACCCCCTGGCCTAGATAAAAGAGCCAGTTTCCAGCCTCTCTGTGCCTCTCTGACTGACTGCTGTTATCTAGTAGCCTCTCAAGATGTAACTGAGTAAATGGCTTGTTGTTTGGGGCTTTTTGACGACCTGTATAATCCATTTCTTTGTAGAATGAATTTGTTAGTATTCTTGTTTATTGCAGGCAAACCTGAAAGGTAATGTGAGATGCAGATGTTACAGTAGCTAGTTGTAAACACTATCAGGTACGGATACTGATGTGCACATCTCTCGAACTATATCATCTTGTGTTTGTTGGTGTGTTTGTGTACGGAGGTCAAGAGGGAGTTGTAGAGTATTGATGTTATATTTGTGTTTTTAATGAGTAGTAGGTTTAGTTAGTAGGAGGGTTAGTTAGTAGGAGGGTTAAGGTTAGTTAGTGGTAGGGTTAGTTTAGTATTAGGGTTAGTTAGTAGGGTTAGGGTTAATCAGTAGTAGGTTTAGGTTAGTAATAGGATTAGGGTTATTTAGAAGGGTTAGGGATACTATTAGGGTTAGTTAATAGGGTTAGGGTTAGTTAATAGAGTTAGTTAATAGGGTTTGTATTAGGGTTAGTTAATAGGGTTTGTATTAAGGTTAGTTAATAGGGTTAGTTAGAAGGGTTAGGGTTAGTTAGAAGGTTTAGGGTATGTTAGTGGGTTAGTTAGAAGGGTTAAGGTTAGTTAGAAGGGTTAGGGTTAGTTAGAAGGTTTAGGGTATGTTAGTGGGTTAGTTAGAAGGGTTAAGGTTAGTTAGAAGGGTTAGGGTTAGTTAGAAGGTTTAGGGTATGTTAGTGGGTTAGTTAGAAGGGTTAAGGTTAGTTCGAAGGGTTAGGGTTAATTAGAAGGGGTAATTAGAGCACAGTCAGGTCACTTGGTCAGGACAACTCAGGGTCCTACTCATGATATCTACACCGATGGAAACTAGCTACTGTATGTCGTAAACCCTGGAGTATTTATTACTGTAGTATATCATAGTACCTTGTAAATACAACATGCTTATTGATGTGATATTGTTTATGTAAACTTCATCAGTCATATAGGTTATATAACCGTGGTTAGTCTAGCTGCACATCACGACACAGAGTGGTATTGCTTATTAGTCATTAGTCTCTATGTTTCTCTATGTGCAGCTGTGCGGAAAGCCACACACACACACACACACACACACACACACAGAGGGTGTATTAACCAACCTATCCCCAACGGGCCAATCATATCACGGCACAAGTCAAGCATGGCTGTTCCGAACGCCCATTAAAGTGTTGTGCTGTGCCAAACCCTCCATGCATTACCCCCAGCATGAAATATTAGCTGGATGAATTCAAACTGCCATCTTATTAAGACGAATCCCTTACAACTACAAGCTCAGAGAGGGAGATGACTGTTCTGCCCTCATACCCGCGGTGTGTACATAAATAAACATGCGTACATAACATATAATGTATACACACATACTCCCGCTGATAGTCACTCTTTATGTGTAATTGCTCGCCTCTCACCTCCCAGTAATGCATAATGAAATAGTGTACACTAGGTGCTATCTACAAATAAAAGGGGTCTTTGGCTGGCCCCATAAGTGAACCCTTTGAAGAACCCCTTTTTGGTTCCAGGTAGATCACTTTTGCTGTTCCTGGTAGAATCATTTTGGGTTCCATGTAGAACCCTTTCCACAGAGGGTTCTACATAGAACCCAAAAGAGTTCTACCTGGAACCAAAAAGGTTTCTCCTATGGATACAGCTGCAGAATCCTTTTGGAACCCTTTTTTCTAAGAGTGTAGACACAGTATTTACTCTGACACTCCTGCTCTAGGGTGTTTGAGAAAGTATGTGTTGTCATTGGTAACCCCCCCTTCTCCCCAACACACACGCACACACACACACACACACAATCCACACCCCAACCCTGGGCATGCCAGCACAGCTCAGGTAGGTAGAGCCATGAATTTCAGCAGTCACTTAATATGGCGACTGCAGGGCCTTGGAGGTGCCAGGAGTTGGCTGCCATGAGGGGCAGCGCTGCCGTGTCCTCCCCCAGAACGGGGCTCCGTGCCGGGTCATGAATGATAGCATTGGTCCCTTAATTTGCCCTGGGAAAGGACAACCCCGCTACAGTTCAGCTGCTGACAAACAGCAAAATAAAGCCTTGTTTTCTTCTTGGTAAGGTAAGAAGTATTGGACTGGGCTGAACTGTCTGGGGCGAAGAGAGAGCGAGAGTGGCTGAGTGTGTGTGTGTGTGTGAGAAAAAGAGCGAGAGCGAGGGGCTATTTTAGCTTAGATACGCTGAGTGTTGGTTTGCGGCCGTTCTTCTCTCCCCCCAGTGTGAAATATGGTGTGTTAAGTCTCTCTCTCTCTCTGTGTGTGTGTGGTGATTTACTCCACATTAAGATACTACTGTATGTATGAACAGGGTGATGGTTGTTAGGTGCTGGTTGTTACGTGATGGTTGTTAGGTGATGGTATGGTGATGCATGTAGAGAAAGACATCATTCAGTTGATGTCAACAGAGAGACATTTCGTATTTAGCAGTAAGTTGGAAGAATTTACTTTTAACTGAATATTTCATTTGAATCGTATTATAAAATACTTATTGTGCCAATATATTTTGTGCATTTAGTATCAGATGGTGCATACCTACAGTTTGTACGCTTAGGTTAGGTAGTATTAATGCTTGCCTTTACAATAACTAGCCTTGGTCCAGTATGTTGAAACATTCATCAGCTCATGAGTAGGGCCAGACAGCTTGACAACTGACTTGATGTGAAGCAGTAGCCTGTTATCATTGCAGCGTGTCTGTGTGTCGATCTAGTTTGGACAGGGCCATAGGGTACATTTCTATATGAGAGGGTTTCCTGGGCTAGAGCCCTTAGGTAGTGTCCTTACCTACAGAGAGAATAATGTTAGGGTGCACACACACACACACACACTGTTTATTGATACTATTAGGAATCAAGGTAAGACCCAAGTGCAGACTGTGTCAAGTAACAATGTTTATTGTAACAACAGGGGCAGGCAAACGACAGGTCAGGGACAGGCAGAATGGTCAGGCGGGTGGGTACAAGGTCAGGACAGGCAGGGTCAGGACAGGCAGGGTCAGGACAGGCAGGGTCAGGGTCAGGACAGGCAGGGTCAGGACAGGCAGGGTCAGGACAGGCAGGGTCAGGGACAGGCAGAGGGGTCAGGCGGGCGGGTACAAGGTCAGGACAGGCAGGGTCAGGACAGGCAGGGTCAGGGTCAGGACAGGCAGGGTCAGGGTCAGGACCGGCAGGGTCAGGGACAGGCAGAGTGGTCAGGCGGGCGGGTACAAGGTCAGGACAGGCAGGGTCAGGGACAGGCAGAGGGGTCAGGCGGGCAGGTACAAGGTCAGGGACAGGCAGGGTCAGGGACAGGCAGAGGGGACAGGCGGGCGGGTACAAGGTCAGGACAGGCAGGGTCAGGGACAGGCAGAGGGGACAGGCGGGCGGGTACAAGGTCAGGACAGGCAGGGTCAGGGACAGGCAGAGGGGACAGGCGGGCGGGTACAAGGTCAGGGACAGGCAGGGTCAGGGACAGGCAGAGGGGTCAGGCGGGCGGGTACAAGGTCAGGACAGGCAGGGTCAGGACAGGCAGAGTCAGGGTCAGGACAGGCAGGGTCCGGACAGGCAGGGTCAAGGACAGGCAGAGGGGTCAGGCGGGCAGGTACAAGGTCAGGGACAGGCAGGGTCAGGGACAGGCAGAGGGGACAGGCGGGCGGGTACAAGGTCAGGACGGGTAGGAGGACGAGAAAAAGAGAGACTGGGGAAAACCAGGAACAGAGACAAAACGCTGGTTAACTTGAACAAACAAGACGAACTGGCCCAGACAGACAGAAAACACACACATAAATACCCAGAAGATAAGTGGGGAAGATGGGCGGCACCTGGAAGGGGGTGGAGACAAGCACAAGGACAGGTGAAACAGATCAGGGAGTGGCAGATACAAAGAACTTGACTGTTCATTTGCGACATATTTTCATGCCAATATTCTAAAATCCACATTTTAAAGAATGCACATTTTTTCCCACCAGAGGTGTAACTCTATCAAACAGACTTGTTGTCGATAAACAGCTGTGCGTCATGACATAGGGCATATAAAAAACACTTTGTTGTGTTCATTTACCGAATAAGAAACAACATTTACATTATATGCGTTTCCATCCTATTTTTTTTTTAAATCTCTGTCGATTGTTTTGGCACAAAAAGTCTGCGAGAAACAGCAGTGTGGTCACTCCGGTCCCGACTTGTGTTCCCTAGCCAACAGCTCATAGGTACAGTGTGGAGGCTACTGAATCAGGTTATGTATAAGAGTAGGATCATTTCTATTTGTCACTTGGCAGCCAAGCACCGATCGTCACGTCACCATCATACAGATCAAGACCCTCGATAGTTATTTGAAAGGAACATCCAACTCTTCACCTTGCACTTTCACCACCCTGTGAAGTTTGACATCACTTATTTCATCTGTCGCCTAATAAACTGTTGATGCTTTTCCAAGTTGCAGTGGGAGGACCACACATTGCATCGCATGACTGCAAGTTTACTTCCACATTATGGTTATGTTAATGTCATAGCTTAAAAGCGGTTCAACTTCCACCACAATCTATTTCACCGACCCCAAAGATTTTTTTTATATATATATATTTGGAAAGTTTACCAACAAATTTGCTGTGTTCATCAGGCTTGTCATGACATTTTTTTATCCAACATATAACATAACTCTCATAAAAAGGTTGGCTGGAAACCTGGTTAAAGATATTATTAAAATAGTTCTGTATGGGGACAGCTAGTGTTTCACAGCCTGCCAACACCTCTGCTGCTGGATGCCAGACAATTACCCACTTAAAAGGATGGTCTGTTCCTTTAATGTCACATGCACAAGTACAGTGAAATGCCGTGGACATTGGAGTGATGGAGGTTAGGGTTGTTAGGGTCAGGGTTCAGACTAGGGTTGTTAGGGTCAGGGTTCAGACTAGGGTTGTTAGGGTCAGGGTTCAGACTAGGGTTGTTAGGGTCAGGGTTCAGACTAGGGTTGTTAGGGTCAGGGTTCAGACTAGGGTTGTTAGGGTCAGGGTTCAGACTAGGGTTGTTAGGGTCAGGGTTCAGACTAGGGTTGTTAGGGTCAGGGTTCAGACTAGGGTTGTTAGGGTCAGGGTTCAGACTAGGGTTGTTAGGGTCAGGGTTCAGACTAGGGTTGTTAGGGTCAGGGTTCAGACTAGGGTTGTTAGGGTCAGGGTTCAGACTAGGGTTGTTAGGGTCAGGGTTCAGACTAGGGTTGTTAGGGTCAGGGTTCAGACTAGGGTTGTTAGGGTCAGAAACTTTCCAGTAAATTACGTAATTTTTCCATGGGAAGTTCAGCCCTAGAATTTGTGGAATTTTGCTTAAATTCATCAAAAAAGTTATCTTATAATAGTGAACATTTTTTGTGGGATACACATAAGGAAATTCTAGGTCTTGTGGCATATTTTGGTTAAACCATCCCCAATTCAATGGAATTGCAACCCTCTGCATGCACAGTGCATTCTTCCATCACCTGTACAGCTGATTTGCAAGATCACACTAATGAGATGCTATTGAGCCCACACTACTACACTGTCTGAGCAAAGGACTACATGCTTTCTGGTAAGTTTTGATTAGAATACTGGGTGGGGTGAATATATTTTATACGACATACATCTTTTTTTGTTAACTAGTAAATAGTAGCCTACAGCAAAGTGTGTTTAAATCATTTCTATCTTGTTAACCATTTCTGCTAGTTAGTTTTTGCTACCATGTGGGTTTCAGCTTGCTTGAGCCTGCTAACTGAGGAGTGTTAATTCACCTGTTTCCATACATGCTTCATTAAAAAAAATATCTTACAAAGGAGTGTGACTGGTGGCATTTCCATGCTGGAGGTTCATGTCAGGATGAGCCTGCAGGAAGGGTACCACATGAGGGATAAGGATGTCTTCCCTGTAACGCACATCGTTGAGATTGCCTGCAATGACAACGAGGTCAGTCCGAGGATGCTGTGACACACCGCTGCAGACCATGACGGAACCTCCACCTCCAAATTGATCCCGCTCCAGAGTACAGGCCTCGGTGTAACGCTCATTCCTTCGACGATAAACGCGAATCCGACCATCACCCCTGGTGAGACAAAACTGTATGCCCATGGATGTGTAGCTAGCTACAGTATGTAGCTGATCTGTGTATGGACCCTAAAACATTAGGTTCTGAACTAATATTCATTCCAATCTATGAACCTCAGCCATCATAGTTGTTGTATCAACATCAAGTCTGAATGGCATTAATGAAGCCTATGGATTGAGTAGAATATAATCACTTTATTGTGCCAAGGATGCAAGTCCTATATACATGTAGTGTAGTTATTACCAAGCATGAGATGCCCACAGTGTAGCCTGTACATTGAATATATTCACTGATCATGTACCTTTCCTTGGCAAATAAAGGTGCAGTTCAGGTATGAATCTCTGACATTCTTTTTCAGTCATATCCATTACCAGGTGTATCAAACTCCATTCTTTGAATGATGCCATGACTGCATGTATGTATTACAGATATACATTCAACAGTGTTTACCAATCCTGCTCCTGGGACATCAATGATTACACATTGAAACTATGCAATAGACTATAAACATGATTTAAGTCAAGGCTGATTTGTAATTCATATATACAGAAAAAAACCTATGCATATTTAACTCCCTTCATATGTGTTAACCTGAGGATACAGGATAGTATTTCAATGAGATACTTCATTTCAACCAGTGTAGAATTAAACTCTTTATTGAAAGAAGTTCATTATCCAGGTGTTATAAATACATAATACATGCATTGTAATTATGATAATTGTAATATTATATTAAATACAAGTTCAATCTGTACTTCAATGCACATATGGTGTGCATTATAAAATGAGGAAGAAAGACAAGGTGGGGAGAGAGGTGTAGAAGACAGAAAGGGAAAGAGGTAAGAACAGAGGCAGTCAGCATATGATTAATGAATTACAGTGCTACTCTAATATTCTCTCAGTTCATCACAATTACAGTGTCTCTAGCGGTGTCTCCTAACCAGCCTTGGTCCACCAGTTGGCCTGAAGGTTATCTTAAAACCTCTCTGGCACAGGCGTTCCGCTAGCGACCCATCTCGACAACATCTCTTGAAATTGCAGAGCCCCACATTCAAAATACTGAAATACTCATAATAAACATTCATAAAAGATACAAATGTTATACATTGGCTTAAAGATTAAGAGCCGGTGAGGTGACGACGACGGGACTGTCTTCCTCTCTCACATCAAGACATACCTGCCGACGAGAGACAGATGGACAGAGAGAGAGAGAGAGAGAGAGAGAGAGAGAGAGCATGATTAAGCCTTGTCTTTTTTATTCTAATACGATCAGTCATCATAATCATCAGGAGGTGAAATGCAAAACTGACCTTGGATCATTAACTCTGGGACTACTACATCTCTATCTGTATTTCAATGTAAAGCATTTCTTTAATAATACTTCCTGTTGACCCGACCAAGTGACCTCTCATCTATGATCATGCTGTGCCCCCTGTGTCAGCCAGTTCAGATGCGGGAGGGGCTTACCAAAACAGCTGATATAACCTAGAGGATTTAGGGAGAAGGGGGAGAGACATGAAGTGAAGAAGAGAGACTGTTATTGTGTGTGGTCTCACCTGGTGTCCACACTAAGTGGCTACAGAGTACTTTATGCTGAAAAACAGACTTATGAGGACAAACAATAGAAGATAATGTCAATAGAAGATACTGTATGTGACGCAGACACCTCACGACCTCAAGTCTCATTCCAAATGTCGTAAATTATCTGCACGAACCCAGTTTTCACTATGAGTCATCCAGACATCAATTGTCTTAAATAATTTATTTATTAACTAACTAAACAATCACAGAAGTGCACACACAAACAAACAAAGTAAATATGGTTACAAGAAATGATAAGGGAATGTGCCCTAGTGGGCTAAACTGGCATCGCGGCTTGGTGGACAAAAGTGGGAGTGGGGGTCAGCTGAGAAGTCACTACAGAGTTGATAAAAACATTATATTTTTTTCACCTTTATTTAACCAGGTAGGCAAGTTGAGAACAAGTTCTCATTTACAATTGCGACCTGGCCAAGATAAAGCAAAGCAGTTTGACACATACAACAACACAGAGTTACACATGGAGTAAAACAAACATACAGTCAATAATACAGTATAAACAAGTCTATATACGATGTGAGCAAATGAGGTGAGATAAGAGAGGTAAAGGCAAAAAAAGGCCATGGTGGCAAAGTAAATACAATATAGCAAGTAAAACACTGGAATGGTAGATTTGCAGTGGAAGAATGTGAGAAGTAGAAATAAAACTAATGGGGTGCAAAGGAGCAAAATAAATAAATAAATAAAATAAAATGTATACAGTAGGGAAAGAGGTAGTTGTAAAAAAAGTAATGACTTTTCAAATAAGTTACCTTAAACGTTATGTTGAAGTGATGGAAGTAGATATGTATAGGGGTAAGGGGACAGGGATACTGGAGTGATGGAGGTAGATATGTATAGGGGTAAGGGGACAGGGATACTGGAGTGATGGAGGTAGATATGTATAGGGGGAAGGGGACAGGGATACTGGAGTGATGGAGGTAGATATGTATAGGGGGAAGGAGACAGGGATACTGGAGTGATGGAGGTAGATATGTATAGGGGGAAGGGGACAGGGATACTGGAGTGATGGAGGTAGATATGTATAGGGGTAAGGGGACAGGGATACTGGAGTGATGGAGGTAGATATGTATAGGGGAAGGGGACAGGGATACTGGAGTGATGGAGGTAGATATGTATAGGGGTAAGGGGACAGGGATACTAGAGTGATGGAGGTAGATATATATAGGGGTAAGGGGACAGGGATACTAGAGTGATGGAGGTAGATATGTATAGGGGTAAGGGGACAGGGATACTGGAGTGATGGAGATAGATATGTATAGGGGTAAGGAGACAGGGATACTGGAGTGATGGAGGTAGATATGTATAGGGGTAAGGGGACAGGGATACTGGAGTGATGGAGGTAGATATGTATAGGGGTAAGGGGACAGGGATACTGGAGTGATGGAGATAGATATGTATAGGGGTAAGGAGACAGGGATACTGGAGTGATGGAGGTAGATATGTATAGGGGTAAGGGGACAGGGATACTGGAGTGATGGAGGTAGATATGTATAGGGGTAAGGGGACAGGGATAATAGAGTGATGGAGGTAGATATATATAGGGGTAAGGGAACAGGGATACTGGAGTGATGGAGGTAGATATGTATAGGGGTAAGGGGACAGGGATACTGGAGTGATGGAGGTAGATATGTATAGGGGGAAGGGGACAGGGATACTGGAGTGATGGAGGTAGATATGTATAGGGGGAAGGAGACAGGGATACTGGAGTGATGGAGGTAGATATGTATAGGGGGAAGGGGACAGGGATACTGGAGTGATGGAGGTAGATATGTATAGGGGGAAGGAGACAGGGATACTGGAGTGATGGAGGTAGATATGTATAGGGGGAAGGGGACAGGGATACTGGAGTGATGGAGGTAGATATGTATAGGGGTAAGGGGACAGGGATACTGGAGTGATGGAGGTAGATATGTATAGGGGAAGGGGACAGGGATACTGGAGTGATGGAGGTAGATATGTATAGGGGTAAGGGGACAGGGATACTAGAGTGATGGAGGTAGATATATATAGGGGGAAGGAGACAGGGATACTGGAGTGATGGAGGTAGATATGTATAGGGGGAAGGGGACAGGGATACTGGAGTGATGGAGGTAGATATGTATAGGGGTAAGGGGACAGGGATACTGGAGTGATGGAGGTAGATATGTATAGGGGAAGGGGACAGGGATACTGGAGTGATGGAGGTAGATATGTATAGGGGTAAGGGGACAGGGATACTAGAGTGATGGAGGTAGATATATATAGGGGTAAGGGGACAGGGATACTAGAGTGATGGAGGTAGATATGTATAGGGGTAAGGGGACAGGGATACTGGAGTGATGGAGATAGATATGTATAGGGGTAAGGAGACAGGGATACTGGAGTGATGGAGGTAGATATGTATAGGGGTAAGGGGACAGGGATACTGGAGTGATGGAGGTAGATATGTATAGGGGTAAGGGGACAGGGATACTGGAGTGATGGAGATAGATATGTATAGGGGTAAGGAGACAGGGATACTGGAGTGATGGAGGTAGATATGTATAGGGGTAAGGGGACAGGGATACTGGAGTGATGGAGGTAGATATGTATAGGGGTAAGGGGACAGGGATAATAGAGTGATGGAGGTAGATATATATAGGGGTAAGGGAACAGGGATACTGGAGTGATGGAGGTAGATATATATAGGGGTAAGGAGACAGGGATACTAGAGTGATGGAGATAGATATGTATAGGGGTAAGGGGACAGGGATACTGGAGTGATGGAGATAGATATGTATAGGGGTAAGGGGACAGGGATACTGGAGTGATGGAGGTAGATATGTATAGGGGTAAGGGGACAGGGATACTAGAGTGATGGAGGTAGATATGTATAGGGGTAAGGGGACAGGGATACTGGAGTGATGGAGGTAGATATATATAGGGGTAAGGGAACAGAGATACTGGAGTGATGGAGGTAGGTACAGTGCCTTGCGAAAGTATTCGGCCCCCTTGGACTTTGCGACCTTTTGCCACATTTCAGGCTTCAAACATAAAGATATAAAACTGTATTTTTTTGTGAAGAATCAACAACAAGTGGGACACAATCATGAAGTGGAACGACATTTATTGGATATTTCAAACTTTTTTAACAAATCAAAAACTGAAAAATTGGGCGTGTGTTTTTGGACCATTTTAAATCTTTAGTGATTTGGACACCGAGGAACTTGAAGCTGTCTACCTGCTCCACTGCCACCCTGTTTCCTGTTGTCCGATCAGCTCCTTGGTCTTGCTAACGTTGAAGGACAGGTTGTGGCTCCATGACCACACTGCCAGGTCACTCTCCTCCCTGTATGCTGACTCATTGTCTCCAGTGATCAGGCCTACCACCGTTGTGTCATCAGCAACATTTATAATGGTGTTGGAGTCATGCGTGGCCACACATTCGTGGGTGAACAGGGTGTACAGGAGGGGACTAAGCACACACCCCGGTGGGGCCCCTGTGTTAAGGGTCAGAGTGACGGAGGTGATGTTGCCTACCCTCACCACTTGAGGTCGGTCCGTCAATAAGTCCAGGATCCAGTTGTAGAGGGAGGTGTTCAGACCTAGAGTCCTATGCATGGAGGGGACAATGGTGACGAGCTTGAAGGGGACAATGGTGTTGAACATAGTAGTTCATTGAACAGCATTCTCACTTATCTAGGGCAGTGTGGAGAGCAATTGAGATTGCTTCGTCTATGGATCAGTTGGGACGGAATGCAAAATGAAGTGTGTCTAGGGTGGCTGGGATGGTGGAGTTAATGTGTGCTATAACCAGCCTCTCAAAGCACTTCATGATTACAGAAGTGAGTGCTACAGGGTGGTAGTCATTGTGGCATGAAGCCTTGGAGTTCTTAGGAACAGGAATCTTAAAACATGTGGGGATTACAGACTGGGAAGAGGTTGAAAATGACCAGGAATATGCCTGCGAACTGTTCTGCGCATGCTCTGAGAACGCACCCTGGAATACTGTTGAGGCCCGCGGCCTTGCGGGTGTTGACCTGATTAAAGACCCTTCTGACGTTCTGAGAGCGAGATCACCCAATCCTCTGGTGACAGCCCTCACACCAGGCGCGATGTTGTTGTTGTCAAAAGTGTGCATAAAATGCATTGAGTTTGTCTGGTAGAGAGGCATCGTTGGGCAGATCACGGTTGGGTCTTCCTTTGTAATCCGTAATGGACTGTAGCACCTGCCACATGCGGCAGGCGTCGGAGCCTGTGTAATATGCTTCCACCTTATTCCTATATTGTCCTTTTGATCGTTTGATGACTCTGCGGCGGTCATAGCGGGCCTTCTTGTGCTTATCCTATCGGCTGTAGCATCAGGGTTGTCTACAATAGCTGTGTGTTGTAGCCCTGTCCTTTAGTTTAGCGCCAACCGCTGTGTTAATCCAGGGCTTTTGATTGGGGAAGCAGCGAACCCTCACCATGCTATCGGTGATGTTATCTGCGGAGTCTCGAAACATATTCCGATCAGTGCTTGCGAAGCAGTCCTGTAGCATAACCTCTGATTCTGGTGACCATTTCTCAATGGAGCGAATCACGAGTACTTCCTGTTTCAGCTTCTGTTTCTAAACAGGAAGCAAGAGTACGGAGTCGTGATCTGATTTGCCAAATAGCGGATGAGGGAGACCCTTGTATGCTTGCTTATGTAAGTTGGGCATCACGTGTCTTTAGTGATGCCTAATTAAAATCAGCAGAAACCAGAAAGGCAACCTCTGGGCGTAGGTTTTCCTGCTTGTTCATAGCCTTGTACAGTTTGTTAAGCGCCATCTTTATTGTCCTGAGGTGGAATGTATACAGGAGTCATGATAACAGCTTAAAACTCCCTCGGGAGGTAGAAGGGTCGGTATTTGACCATCAAGTATTCCAAGACGGGTGAACAGTGGGTCGACAGTTCCACCGCCCTGGAATTAGCACACCAGTTGGAGTTGATGAAGAGACAAACCCCTCCCCCCTCGATTTCCCCGACTCCTGTCCGCCCAGTGTATGGACAATCCATCAAGTTGGATAGCCGTGGGGGTATCTTGTCCGAGAGCCATGTTTGTGAAAAGTAAAGGATATTGCAGTTCTGAGAGTTCCGCTGGTAGCAGATCCACGATCAGAGGTCATCCATCTTATTATCATGTGACTGTCAGTAGAATGGATGGAAGAGGTGGCCAGTTTTCCCTTCGCCTTAATCTCAACAAACCCCCCCCCCCTCTCTTACCTTTCTAACGCCGGCATTTCCTGTTAGGTAGCCCGAAAATTGGGTGTAATTACAGAGAGCCCAGGACAGATGAGTCGAAGTAGAAGCTGGAATTGGGGTAAGTAACTGCCGATATGATTTTCAAGAGTTCTTGTCGGTTGTAAGAAATAATAGCCGATACAGTTTGTGAAAATACAGTATAAATGAACAACAAACAAATCACAAAAAATAAGTTTGGTCGGAGCTTGCAAAACGGTGGCCACCCAGTACAGCGCTGTCTTTACATCTCAGTTCATGCAATCCATATTGTACAGACTCTTTGTTAAGTCTACTGTACATCCTCAATGTAATTGACCTCTTTCTCTGTCTGTGTCTGTCAATTCAATGTGATTATGCCTTTATCTCTTTCTCTCACTTTTTCTCCCAGCTGTCTCTCTATCCCACCTCTACACTACATGGCCAAAGGTATATGGACACACCTTTAAATGAGTGGATTCAGCTATTTCAGCCACACCCATTGCTGTCAGGTGTATCAAATTGAGCACACAGCCATGGAATCTCCATAGACAAACATTGGCAGTAGAATGGGCTTACTGAAGAGCTCAGTGACTTTCAAAGTGGCACCGTCATAGGATGCCACCTTTCCAACAAGTCAGTTCATAAAATGTCTGTCCTGCTGGAGCATGTCAACTGTAAGTGCTGTTATTGTGAAATGTCTAGGAGCAACAACGGTTTAGCCGCAAAGTGGTAGGACACACAAGCTCACAGAACGGGATTGTCAAGTGCTGAAGCACACAGCGTGTAAAACTCGTCTGTCCTCAGTGGTGAGTTGCAACACTCACTACTGAGTTCCAAACTGCCTCTGGAAGCAACGTCAGCACAATAACTGTTTGTCAGGAGCTTCATGAAATGGGTTTGCATGACCGAGCAGCTCCACACAAGCCTAAGATCACCATGCACAATGCCAAGCATCTGCAGCAGTGGTGTAAATCTCGCCGTCATTGGACTCTGGAGCAGTGGGAAGTGGTTTGGCGGATGCCAGAAGAAATCTACCTGCCCAAATGCATAGTGCCAACTGTAAAGGAGGAATAATGGTCGGGGCTGTTTTTCATGGTTCAGGCTAGGCCCCTTAGTTCCAATGAAGGGAAATCTTAACGCTACAGCATGCAATGAGATTATTGACGATGCTCCAACTGTGTGGCAACAGTTTGGGGTTGGCCCTTTCCTGTTTCAGCATGACAATGCCCCCGTGCACAAAGCGAGTTCCATACAGAAATGGTTTGTCGAGATTCGTGTGGAAAACTGGCCTGCGCAGACCTCTGACCTCAACCCCATCGAACACCTTTGGCATGAATTGGAATGCAGACTGTGAACCAGGCCTAATCGCCCAAAATCAGTGCCTGACCTCACTATAACGCTCTTGTGGCTGAATGGAAGCAAGTCCCCGCAGCAATGTTCCAGCATCTAGTGGAAAGACTTCATAGAAGAGTGGAGGCTGTAAAAAGCAGCAAAGGGGGGGACCAACTCCATATTAATGCCCAAGATTTTGGAATGAGATGTTTGACGAGCAGGTGTCAACATACCATTGGCCATGTAGTGTATCCCTCCCTCACTCCCTCGTCTTTCTCTCTCCCCCGTCTCTCTCTCTCCCACGTGCTCTCTCTCTCTCTCTCTCTCCCCCGTCTCTCTCTCTCCCCCGTGCTCTCTCTCTCTCTCTCCCCCGTCTCTCTCTCCCCATTGCTCTCTCGCTCTCTCTCTCTCTCTCTCCCTCCCATCCCACTCTCAATTCAATTCAAATCAAGGGGCTTTATTGGCATATGAAACATTTTTTTTATATTGTCAAAACGTGAAATGGATAAACAAAAGTGAACTAAACAATAAAATGTTAACAGTAAATGTTACAAGTTCCAAAATAATATTATGTTTATATACAGTGTTGTAGCGATGTGCAAATAGTTAAAGTACACAAGGGAAAATAAATGAATATGGGTTGTATTTACAATGGTGTTTGTTCTTCACTGATTGCCCTTCTCTTAAGGCAATATGTCACACATCTTGCTGCTGTGATGGCACACTGTGGTATTTTTACCTTTCTCAATAGCATGGCTATGCTCACCGAGTCTGTAAGTTAGTCAAAGCTTTCCTTAATTTTTGGTCAGTCACAGTGGTCAGATATTCTGCCACAGTGGTCAGATATTCTGCCACTGTGTACTCTCTGTTTAGGGCCAAATAGCATTCTAGTTTGCTCTTTTTTTTTTGGGTAATTCCGTCCAATGCGTCAAGTAATTATCTTTTTGTTTTCTCATGTTTTGGTTGGGTCTAATTATGTTGCTGTCCTGGAGCTTTGTGGGGTCTGTTTGTGTTTGTGAACAGAGCCCCAGGCCTTACAACCATAAAGGGCAATCGGTTCTATAACTGATTCTTTTTTTTCCTAATTGGTATGGCAAATGTTATGTTACTTTTGATGGCATAGAAGCCCCCCCCATTCACAGCTTTGTAGAAGTTACCTGTGGCGCTGATATTTATGCCGAGGTATGTATCATTTTTTTGTCTTCTCTAGGGCAACGGTGTCTAGATGGAATTTCTATTTGTGGTCTTGGCGACTGGACCTTTTTTGGAACACCATTAGTTTTGTCTTACTGAGATTTACTGTCAGGCCACAGGTCTGTCAGAATCTGTGTAGAAGATGTAGGCCCTCCTTGGTTGGGGACAGAAACACCAGATCATCAGCAAGCAGTACACATTTGATTTCAGATTCTAGTAGGGTGAAGCCGGGTGCTGAAGACTGTTCTAGTGCCCTCGCCAATTAGTTGATATATATGTTGAAGAGGGTGGGGCTTTAGCTGAATCCCTGTCTTACCCCACGACCCTGTGGAAGGAAATGTGTGTGTTTTTGGCCAATTATAACAGCACTCTTGTTGTTTGTGTACATGGACTTTATAATGTCGTATGTTTTTCCTCCAACACCACTTTCCATCAATTTGTATAGCACACCCTCATGCCAAATGGAGTCAAAAGCTTTCTTTGAAGTCAACAAAGCATGATCAAATCAAATCAAAGTTTATTTGTCATGTGAGGCGAATACAACAGTGAAATGCTTACTTACAGGTTCTAACCAATAGTGCTAAAAAGGTATTAGGTAAACAATAGGTAGGTAAAGAAATAAAACAACAATAAAAAGGCAGGCTATATACAGTAGAGAGGCTATAAAATTAGCGAGGCTACATACAGACACCAGTTAGTCAGGCTGATTGAGGTAGTATGTACATGTAGATATGATTAAAGTGACTATGCATATATGATGAACAGAGAGTATCAGTAGCGTAAAAAGAGGGGTTGGCGGATGGTGGGTGGGACACAATGCAGATAGCTCGGTTAGCCAATGTGCGGGAGCACTGGTTGGTCGGCCCAATTGAGGTAGTATGTACATGAATGTATAGTTAAAGTGACTATGTATATATGATGAACAGAGAGTAGCAGCAGCGTAAAAGAGGGGTTGGGGGGGGAGGAGCACAATTCAAATAGTCCAGGTAGCCATTTGATTACCTGTTCAGGAGTCTTATGGCTTGGGGGTAAAAACTGTTGAGAAGCCTTTTTATCCTAGACTTGGCACTCCAGTACCGCTTGCCATGTGGTAGTAGAGAGAACAGTCTATGACTGGGGTGGCTGGGGTCTTTGACAATTTTTAGGGCCTTCCTCTGACACCGCCTGGCAGGCAGCTTAGCCCCGTATGCTGTAGTGCCTTGCGGTCTGAGGCAGAGTAATTGCCGTACCAGGCAGTGATGCAACCGGTCAGGATGCTCTCGATGGTGCAGCTGCAGAACCTTTTGAAGATCTCAGGACCCATGCCAAATGGGCAGCTGTGCTTCCCTTTGTAGTAATAGTTTGCAAGCCCTGCCACATAAGACGAGCGTCAGAGTCGGTGTAGTATGATTCAATCTTAGCCCTGTATTGACAGTTTGCCTGTTTGTTGGTTCGTCGCAGGGCATAGCAGGATTTCTTGTAATCTTCCGGGTTAGTGTCACGCACCTTGAAGTGTCAGCTCTACCCATTAGCTCAGTGCGAATGTTGCCTGTAATCCATGGCTTCTGGTTGGGGTATGTACGTACAGTCACTGTGGGGACGACGTCCTCGATGCACTTATAGATAAAGCCAGTGACTGATGTGGTGTACTCCTCAATGCCATTGGAAGAATCCTGGAACATGTTCCAGTCTGTGATAGCAAAACAGTCTTGTACTTTAGGATCTGCTTCATCTGAGCACTTTTTTATTGACCGAACCACTTGTGCTTCCTGCTTAAATTTTTGCTTGTAAGCAGGAATCAGGAGGATAGAGTTGTAATCGGAGAGCTTTGTACGCGTCTCTGTGTGTGGAGATGTGGTGATCTAGAATTTTGTTCTCTCTGGCTGCACATTTAACATGTTGATGGAAATTTAGTAGAACTTGTTTAAGTTTCCCTGCATTAAAATCTCTGGCAACTAGGAGCGCCGCCTCTGGGTGAGTGGTTTCCTGTTTGCTTATTTCCTTATACCGCTGACTGAGTGCGGTCTTAGTGCCAGCATCTGTCTGTGGTGGTAAATAAACAGCCTTAAAAAGTATAGCTGAAAACTCTAGGCAAGTAGTGACCTGCAATTTATCACAATATACTCTACTTCTGGCGGGCAGAATCTAGAGACTTCCTTAGATTTCGTGCACCAGCTGTTGTTTACAAATATGCACAGACCCCCCCCTGTCTTACTGGAGTGTGCTGTTCTATCTTGCCGGTGCAGCGTGTATCCCGCTAGCTGAATATCCATGTTGACATTCAGCCACGATACCGTGAAACATAGGATATTACAGTTTTTGATGTCCCGTTGGTAGGATATTTGTGATCGTACCTCGTCTAGTTTACTGTCCAATGATTGTACGTTGGCGAGTAGTATTGACAGTAACGGCAGCTTTCCCACTCACCTTTTCCGGGTCCTGACCAGGCATCCGGCTTTTTGTCCTCTGTACCTGCATCGCTTCCCCTTGCAAATAACGGAGATGTCGGCCCTGTCGGGTGTTTGGAGAATGTCTTGTGCGTCTTGCTTGTTGAAGAAAAAGTCTTTGTCTAATCCGAGGTGAGTGATCGCTGTCCTGATATCCAGAAGCTCTTTGTCTAATCCGAGGTGAGTGATCGCTGTCCTGATATCCATAAGCTCTTTGTCTAATCCGAGGTGAGTGATCGCTGTCCTGATATCCAGAAGCTCTTTGTCTAATCCGAGGTGAGTGATCGCTGTCCTGATATCCAGAAGCTCTTTGTCTAATCCGAGGTGAGTGATCTCTGTCCTGATATCCAGAAGCTCTTTGTCTAATCCGAGGTGAGTGAACGCTGTCCTGATATCCAGAAGCTCTTTTCTGCCGTAAGATACGGTTGCAGAAACATTATGTGCAAAATAAGTTACAAATAACGCGAAAGATAACACAATAGCACAATAGGTTGGGCGTCCGTAAAACTGCTGCCATTTCTTCCGGCGACATTTTGTCTGAGAAGACATTTTGTTTTGGTTTGTTTGTTTGTCAATTACAGTGTGCAGGGTGAATACGTGGTCTGTTGTACAGTAATTTGGTGGATTTAGCTGTTGACGCATATGGTTATTGGGGTCAAATTTGTCTCCACTTTTGTGGATTGGGTTTATCAGTTCTTGATTCCAAATATTGGGGAAGATGGCAGAGCTGACAATGATGTTAAAGAGAAGTGGTTTATCCACTTCTCCTTTTTGGATAGATAACTATGTATGTGGGTGTTTGTTTAGTGTGTTCCAAATTTCCCAGAAGTGGTTTGATTCTATAGATTCTTTAATTACATTGAGCTGATTTCTGATGTGCTGTTCCTTCATTTTCCGTAGTGTATTTCTGTATTGTTTTAGTGATTCACCATAATGAGGGCGTAGACATTAGTGGGTTTCGACCTGTTGCTCTGCCCACGGCCTGGGCATAAGTGCGGCTGTCATGTTGAGACCTTGCTGCATGGGGGGAGGGGGCATTCAGTGGCTTGCGAAAGTATTCAACCCCCTTGGCATTTTTCCTATTTTGTTGCTTTACAATCTGGAATTAAAATTTATTTTTGAGGGGTTTGTATCATTAGATTTACACAACACGCCTACCACTTTGAAGATAAAAAATATTTTTTATTGTGAGACAAACAAGAAATAAGACAAAAAGAAAATTGAGTGTGCTTAACTATTCACCCCCCAAAGTCAATACTTTGTAGAGCCATCTTTCTCAGAAATTACAGCTGCAAGTCTCTTGGGGTATGTCTCTATAAGCTTGGCACATCTAGCCACTGGGATTTTGGCCCATTCTTCAAGGCAAACTGCTCCATCTCCTTCAAGTTGGTTGGGTTCCACTGGTGTACAGCAATTTTTAAGTTATACCACAGATTCTTAATTGGATTGAGGTTTGGGCTTTGACTAGGCCATTCCAAGACATTTAAATGTTTCCCCTTAAACCACTCGAGTGTTGCTTTAGCAGTATGCTTAGGGTCACTGTCCTGCTGGAAGGTGAACCTCTGTCCCAGTCTCAAATCTCTGGAAGACTGAAACATGTTTCCTTCAAGAATTTCCCTGTATTTAGCACCATCCATCATTCCTTAAATTCTGACAATTTTCCCAGTCCCTGCCGATGAAAAACATCCCGACAGCATGATGCTGCCATGACAATGCTTCACTGTGGGGATGGTGTTCTCGGGGTGATGAGAGTTGTTGGGTTTGCGCCAGACATAGCGTTTAATAATCCCCTTTAATAATATATATTTTTTTTAAATAATTAAACTTTACCCCCTTTTCTCCCCAATTTCATGGTATTCAATTGGTAGTTACAGTCTTGTCTCATCGCTAAAATTTAGATTTTAGTCTTATCTGAGCAGAGTACCTTCTTCGATATGTTTGGCGAGTCTCCCACATGTTTTTGGCACCAAATGTGGCTTTTTTTCTGGCCACTCATCTGTAAAGCCCAGCTCTGTGGAGTGTACGGCTTAAAGTGGTCTTATGGACAGATACTCCAATCTCTGCTGTGGAGCTTTGCAGCTCATTCATGGTTATTTTTGGTCTCTTTGTTGCCTCTCTGATTAATGCCCTCCTTGCCTGGTCCATAAGATTTGGTGGGCAGCCCTTTCTTAGCAGGTTTGTTGTGGTGCCATATCATCAATCAAATCAAATCAAATGTATTTATATAGCCCTTCGTACATCAGCTGATATCTCAAAGTGCTGTACAGAAACCCAGCCTAAAACCCCAAACAGCAAGCAATGCAGGTGTAGAAGCACAGTGGCTAGGAAAAACTCCCTAGAAAGGCCAAAACCTAGGAAGAAACTTAGAGAGGAACCAGGCTATGTGGGGTGGCCAGTCCTCTTCTGGCTGTGCCGGGTGGAGATTATAACAGAACATGGCCAAGATGTTCAAATGTTCATAAATGACAAGCATGGTCAAATAATAATAATCACAGGCAGAACAGTTGAAACTGGAGCAGCAGCACGGCCAGGTGGACTGGGGACAGCAAGGAGTCATCATGTCAGGTAGTCCTGAGGCATGTTCCTAGGGCTCAGGTCCTCCGAGAGAGAGAAAGAAAGAGAGAATTAGAGAGAGCATACTTAAATTAACACAGGACACCGGATAGGACAGGAGAAGTACTCCAGATATAACAAACTGACCCTAGCCCCCCGACACATAAACTACTAGAGTATAAATACTGGAGGCTGAGACAGGAGGGGTCAGGAGACACTGTGGCCCCATCCGAGGACACCCCCGGACATGGCCAAACAGGAAGGATATAACCCCACCCACTATGCCAAAGCACAGCCCCCACACCACTAGAGGGATATCTCCAACCACCAACTTACCATCCTGAGGCCGAGTATAGCCCACAAAGATCTCCGCCACGACACAACCCAACCATATTCTTTCCATTTTTTAATAAATAATTTAATGGTTCTCTGTGGGATGTTCAAAGTTTGGGATATTTTTTATAACCCAATCGTGATCTGTACTTTGTCCCTTCACAACTTGGTCCTTAACCTGTTTGGAGACCTCCTTGTTCTTCATGGTGCCGCCTGCTTGGTGGTGCCCCTTACTTAGTGGTGTTGCAGAATCTGGGTCCTTTCAGAACAGGTGTATATATATATATACACACACATTTGACAGATCCACTTAGATTGCATACAGGTGGACTTTATGTAACTAATTATGTGACTTCTGAAGGTAATTGGTTGCACCAGATCTTATTTAGGGGCTTCATAGCAAAGGGGGTGAATACATATACACACACCACTTTTCAGTTTTTTTTTCACTTCACCAATTTGGACTATTTTGTGTATGTCCATTACATGAAATACAAATTGAAATCCATTTAAATTACAGGTTGTAATGCAACAAAATAGGAAAAATGCCAAGGGGGATGAATACTTTTGCAAGGCACTATAGGTCTGATCTGGGGAGGGCTATATAGGGTGTGGCCAGGGTTTGTTTGGGGTGATCTCAGCTGGTTGGGGTGTGGCTGGTGAAGCTGTGGTCTGGTTGTAGATCCTCTTGGCGTGGGTTCTCTAGGTACAGGTCCTTCGGGAGGGGTCTTGCAGGTCTGGGAGGGTGTCTCGCTGTTCTGGGTGTGTTGTCTGTTGCTCCTGTGTGAGGCACTGGGGCTCTCTTTCTTCTCCCCCTCTATTAAAGGTCACAGTTCTATCTCTGTCCTCAGTAATTACAGAGCGGTAGGAGGTGAACCTGAAGCAGTCCGTTCCATTGCTGTCTGTCACCTCACACACACACAGGCACCCACACACACACACACACACACACACACACACACACACACACACACACACACACACTGCGGCGGAATTCGCAAACAGAGGTGTCCTCAGACATTGAAAATACAGGCTGTACTGAGCAGCCCAGAGATAGGAATGACAGATATGCTATACCGTTGACTGATGACCTTCAGGCTTATTTCTGATCCCGGTATATGGTCTAAGATGCATGTAGTTGCTTTATAATATCAAATATAATTTTAAGTGCTCAAAGTGATTTATTATTTAACAGCTTAGGGACTCATTGGAGGTATTGAACATCCCTCCCTCTCACTTAAAGGTGAATTTCATACTGGGGGAATCTGGGCTTGTTTTCATCATATCCAAGGTATTTCTAGGACAGTGAAATGTGTTTCACATAATTGCAAAGGAGGAAGGCAAATCAGGGCTTCGTGTGCTGAATAATACACCCTATGACAGCCTCCAGTGTATTGATGGGGGGGGGGGGGGGTAAAAATGAATGTAGTCCTTCTTTATGGCAATTCGCGAAGGCTATCTTATACTGATCGCACAATATGTTTTTTTGTGGCTGTAGATATGGTTGTCCTTGTTCAGTAGAGCCATTTGACGTCTTTTAGTGATGTTCCTATCTGCGGATTCATTGCTAAATATACAAGCAGACATTTTTTCCAGTCTCTAAAAGACTACAACTTGTGTTGGGCAGTGCTTCATGCTCTGGCCCCCATCCCTCCCCCAAGGTAGGCTTTTTTTGAAAAGGAAGCGGACACTAACAACAATCTTTTGGGCAAAACTGAAATACTTGACCAGACGCAATGACTTCAAGTGATTCCTCTCATCAACGCGAATTTGATGATGGCGCTACGATTAGATTAGCTACATGGTGACATTCAACCATAGATTTTTCAAACGGAATATATCGAAACACAGAGTTGGATTGAGTTTACATTTACATATTTTTCATTTAGCAGACACTCTTATCCAGAGGGACTTACAGGAGCAATCAGGGTTAAGTGGTTTGCTCAAGGGCACATAGACAGATTTATCACCTAGTCGGCTCGAGGATTTGAACCAGCAACCTTTTGGTTATTGGCCCAAAGCTAACTAAATTAGCTAGCTAAACAACTACCAGTAGCCATATATATATGGCACAAAATAGAAGAGGTTTTACAATCTTAGATATTTTGTATCTCGATTGTAAAACCTGTTCTATTTTTAGTCGTAGATATGGCTAGCTACTAAACAGCAAGCTACAACGTTACAAGCAGCCACCTAAAGCTAGGTTTACCAGCAAACATTAGCACATGACTGGAGTTGGCTAGCTAGTTTGCCTGACGTCATATAACTTGTTATGCGCCATGCCTCGCATATGTAACTTGTTCACAAACATGTGTAACATCAACAACAAAAGTTTTACTAGCTAGCTATGTAACATCATTTACGAGGGTTGACATTGGTTATGATTATCACCTAGGATGCATTTAAATATCACAAAATTATAGGCATGACGCAAGATAGGATTCAGACCAGATGTAAATAATATATATTGCATATCCAGCAAGCTGTGACTACCATGGCATAAGCAAAATTGATTTGACAGTGTGTATACCAAAAGATAGTGCTACAGTATAGGATTTAGCTGATGGCTTTCAGACTTCAATATAGGACTGTAATGCTAGCTATCTAACTAAGTTACCCAGCTAGTCAAGCAAGGCTAGCTAATGTTAGGTTATCTCTAACTGAGAATCTTCCGTTTTGTTGTGAAGGGAAAAAAATGGATGGTATCGCATCACTTTCCAGCTGTTGTCCATTAGTTCAGCCGGAAAATGTATCTGATAATCTTTGGTCACCGCATCATTCTTGATAGCCGCAAGCCACTGGCAGCATCAGAGTAAATCTCTGGTAGGTAGAACAGTGAAAGGTAACTAATATTCGCGCTCGTTTGTAATTAGCACAGCCAGACAGAACACCACACGGGCATGATGACAAACATTAGTGCAAAACAAACGTTTTTAAAAAATGATTTGGCTGGAGAAGTTCTGAGATTACTGTGTGTTGGTCTTTCGATGTAAGCAACGCAATTATATCATAACCACCATCGATAAGAGACAATAATGTGCAGCCATATTCATCGACCTGGCCAAGGCTTTTGACTCTGTCAATCACCACATTCTTATTGGCAGACTCAACAGCCTTGTTTTCTCAAATGGTTGCCTCGCCTGGTTCACCAACTACTTCTCTGATAAGAGTTCAGTGTGTCAAATTGGACGGCCTGTTGTCCGGACCTCTGGCAGTCTCTATGGGGGTGCCACAGGGTACAGTTCTCGGGCCGACTCTCTTCTCTGTATACATCAATGATGTTGCTCTTGCTGCTGGTGATTCTCTGATCCACCTCGAATGCAGACGACACCAGACGAGCTTCAATGCCATACAACTCTCCTTCCGTGGCCTCCAACTGCCCTTAAATGCAAGTAAAACTAAATGCATGCTCTTCAACCGATCGCTGCCCGCACCTGTCCCCCCGTCCAGCATCACTACTCTGGACGGTTCTGACTTAGAATATGTGGACAACTACAAATACCTAGGTGTCTAGTTAGACTGTAAACTCTCCTTTCAGACTCACATTAAGCATCTCCAATACAAAATGAAATCTAGAATCGGCTAATATAAGCTGTAATATAAGCTGCCTAATACACTTTACAATTTCTATAGTACGTGGCCGGATAAATCAATGTTTCATAGCTGAAATGTGAGGGGACAATGACCATGAAAGTATATTAATTCCTAGGACGAACATGTGGATAGGTAGCAACTTTATAAAACAGCACGGTTGAGAGCATGTGCAGACCTTGCAGGATATCTCCCTGGTTTGTGACGCAGTACCATGAACAGTAGGACATTGTCTTTATTCTGGTTAGAACCACTCTGGGCCCTGGCTAATAGTTGCTGAGAGAGAGAGAGAGAGAGAGAGAGAGAGAGAGAGAGAGAGAGAGAGAGAGAGAGAGAGAGAGAGCAACATTTTGATCTCTGTTAATAATACATGTTCTGTGTTGTTAGGGTATTTATGGCTATCGTTATTCTTTCCCATTTCAGACTGTGCAGGGACATACTGTATAACCTTGAGCGAAGTGAGAGGGCATTGCGTGTGTTTGGATGAGAGTCACGACTGTCTCCTGTGAGTGTGTGTGTTTTGTCTGTGTGTGTGTGCGCCTGCTTGTGTCTGTTTTGTCTGTGTGTGTGTGCCTGCATTTTGTCTGTGTGTGTAAGTCTGCAAGTGTGTGTGTCTGCATTTTGTCTGTGTGTGTGTCTGTGTGTGTGCCTGCATTTTGTCTGCGTGTGTCTGTCTGCGTGTGTCTAAGTCTGCAAGTGCGCGTGTGTGTGTCTGCATTTTGTCTGTGTGTGTGGTACTTACAGCTCCCTTTATTCATGTAGCGGCTGGCTTAATGACCACTTCATGGGACCACTTCATGAGACCACTGCATTGGGACCACTTCATGGGACCACTTCACTGGGACCACTTCATGAGACCACTTCCTGAGACCACTTCATGGGATCACTTCATTGGGACCACTTCATGGGACCACTTCATGAGACCACTTCATGAGACCACTTCACTGGGACCACTTCACTGGGACCACTTCACTGGGTCCACTTCATGGGACCACTTCATGGGATCACTTCATTGGGACCACTTCATTGGGACCACTTCATTGGGACCACTTCATTGGGACCACTTCACTGGGACCACTTCATGAGACCACTTCCTGAGACCACTTCCTGAGACCACTTCACTGGGACCACTTCACTGGGACCACTTCACTGGGTCCACTTCATGGGACCACTTCATGGGATCACTTCATTGGGACCACTTCATTGGGACCACTTCATTGGGACCACTTCATTGGGACCACTTCATGGGACCACTTCATTGGGACCACTTCATGGGACCACTTCAATCAATCCACTATAAGTCCCACTGTCTCCATCAGTCCTTTCTCTTGGAGAAATAGTCCACATATGACCTGATTCCCAACAGAATATTAATTCTGTGACATGCACCATTTAACCTTTAAAGATGTCCTTTCCAGGAAAACTAGGGAGACTGAGGAGGAAGGAGGATGGGGACTGAGGAGGAAGGAGGATGGGGACTGAGGAGGAAGGAGGAGGGAGGAGGAGGAGGGGGGACTGAGGAAGGAAGGAGGAGGGGGGAACTGAGGAAGGGGGGGGAGACTAAGGAGGAGGCGGGGTTGGGGCTATTGGCAAAGAAATGCTGCAATTTACTGAGACAATTTATGTGGAATTGAATTTTCCCAAGAATTGATGTTGTATTATGCATGCCTAGCTCCGTGCTCAAACATACACAGTGATGATTTTCTCTTGTCATCCTCCACAGAGTCTTGGATTGACAGGCAGATACGAGACCAGGAACAAGTAAGTGTCCTCTTGTTTTTTCTGTCTCTCTATCTGGCAGCCACACAATAGGGTAGTGAACTACAATAGGGTAGTGCACTACAATAAGGTTGTGCACTACAATAGGGTAGTGCACTACAATAGCGTAGTGAACTACAATAAGGTAGTGTTGTAGTGCGCTACAATAAGGTAGTGCTCTACAATAAGGTAGTGCTCTACAATAGGGTCGTGAACTGAAATAGGGCAATGTTGTAGTGCACTACAATAGGATAGTGCCCTACAATAGAGTAGTGAACTACAATAGGGTAGTGTTGCAGTGAACTACAATAGGGCAGTGTTGTAGTGCACTACAATAGGATAGTGCCCTAAAATAGAGTAGTGAATTACAATAGGGTATTGCACTACAATAGGATGGTGCCCTACAATAGAGTAGTGAACTACAAAGAGCTGGTAATTACAGTAGAGAGATTTGTATACAACATTCAGGAATTTAATATCGCTGTCTATTTTCCCTCTTACTAAGCAAGCACTCTGTGCATCAGGAAAAGCACTATATAAATCCAATCAGCTGTGAATGGTTTGCTGCTCACCAGGGTTATGAACAAACGCTTCATTCAATGCACCAGCTTTCAGCTATTTTATTTCTAGTTGAACCTGAGCTCACCTTTTTTTTTTTGTTCCCACAGTATGCACAGTATTTTATAAGAATGAATAATCTAGCAAAAAATGTGCCTCTTCCTAGACCGTTTAGTCTCACTGCTATGAGCCAATAGGAGCTCTCTGATGGAGTATGAAAGATATTTATGATTGGACATTGTTTTTTTTAGGCAACATTGTATCATATAATCCTCCAATCACCTCAGTCCCTACTAATTGTAATACCCATATTATTATTATTATTATATTTATTTATTTATTATTTAACCGTTATTTAACTAGGCAAATCAGTTAAGAACAAATTATTATTTACAATGACAGCCTACACTGGCCAAACTCGGACGACGCTGGGCCAATTGTGCGCCTCTCTATGGGACTCCCAATCACGGCCGGTTGTGATACAGCCTGGATGTTATCACTGTAATTCAATTATGGATAGTGAATTACTCAGTATAATATAATTGTTTCCTCATTTGCATATTTTATAATAACTTAATTCCCAGCAACTATAATCATTATTTTCAAATGTTTTTTCATTCTTTGTTTTGTGTCTGGTCTCTGGAGACATTGAATGGTGTTAAACTCCCCGTTACAGTGATGGCATTTGCTAGTTAATTAGCCAATCCAACAGCACTGACTGTATGGCGTTAGGTGGATAGGGCTGTTGTGTAACAGTGTCTGGCCTTGGCGGCTTAGTGGCTTTGCTTGGGGCATGTTGATGGAACATTAGAATACTGTGTTGTGATGCCCAAGGGCTTCCGTAGCCATGGAGATTAATTTGTGTGCTAAATGAGCTTTAGATCCATTGGTGGGTGGGGGGGTTGTGTGAGCACATGTGCGACCATGCTGTACTTTGAGACATAATGTTAGCAGGAGGTTCAGTTTCATTGTACAAGTTGCACAACAAACCAACCAACACATTTTCTTCATCAGGGAATTGACTCTTTCTTCAAGGGCAGCCAAACACTAGGTGACGAACAATACGTTCACATGTATGTCATGAAAGGCCCTAAACAAACACCTATTGTTATATTTTGCTCAAGTCGCTTTTTCACGGTTTGGATCGAATGCCAGTAGACGGACGCACACAGACAGACACATGTCAGACTTGTGGACACGTTCTTCATGTTATGGCCTTTACACATCTTACACGTGTACTCAATTGAGACTGCATGCAGAATTCTATACAAATATCCCATTAATGCATGCAGAGCAGAATTAGGACTATACCCACTAATTATCAAAATCCATAATAGAGACGTTAAAATTCCACAACCACCTAAAGGACAGCGATTCCCAAACCATCCATCACAAAGCTCAAATCTGCAAGGAGATGAACCTAAAGAAGAGTCCTGTCAACCAGCTAGTCCTGGGGCTCTGTTCACAAACAGACCCCACAGAGCCCCAGGACAGCAACACAATTACACCCAACCAAACCTTCCATCACAAAGTGTTGATCAGTGTGATAGTGTTGATCGGTGTCATAGAGTGTTGATGTGGGTGATAGTGTTGATCTGTGTGATAGAATGTTGATCTGTGTGATAGTGTTGATCTGTGTTGATAGAGTGTGATCAACACTGTGTGATCAACACTCTATGATCTGTGTGATAGTGTTGATCTGTGTGATAATGTGTTGATCTGTGTGATAGAGTGTTGATCTGTGTGATAGTATTGATCTGTGTTATAGAGTGTTGATCTGTGTGATAGTGTTGATCTGTGTGATAGTATTGATCTGTGTGATAGTGTTGATCTGTGTGATAGAGTGTTGATCTGTGTGATAGAGTGTTGATCTGTGTGATAGAGTGTTGATCTGTGTGATAGAGTGTTGATCTGTGTGATAGTGTATTGATCTGTGTCATAGAGTGTTGATCTGTGTGATAGTGTTGATCTGTGTGATAGTGTTGATCAGTGTGATAGTGTTGATCAGTGTGATAGTGTTGATCTGTGTGATAGAGTGTTGATCTGTGTGATAGTGTTGATCTGTGTGATAGTGTTGATCTGTGTTGACCTGTGTGATAGTGTTGATCTGTGTGATAGTGTGTTGATCTGTGTGATAGTGTTTATCTGTGTGATAGTGTTGATCTGTGTGATTGAGTGTTGATCTGTGTGATGGTGTTGATCTGTGTGATAGAGTGTTGATCAGTGTGATAGAGTGTTGATCTGTGTGATAGTGTCGATCAGTGTGATAGTGTTGATCTGTGTGATAGTGTTGATCTGTGTTGATCTTGTGTGCTTGTTGAGTTGTCTGAAGATGTGTGTTGCAGCCAGCCAGATGGCTATAGTGTGTGAGATTACTAGATTTACCGGGACAATTTAGGACACTGGATCAATACTACCACACACAAACACACACACACACACATACAAAGATACACACACACACACTGACTCCCTGGTTACCTTGTGGGGCTGTTCTCTTGACTCACATCAGGTCATTGATCCAGCAGTCCTCTACACTCTACAGGCTTTTTCACACTCGGCCAGGCAATGGACTGGCAGGCAAAAGACAGTCAACTACTGTGGTGTAGTGTTGCACCATATCTACTGTACCAGGCAAAAGACAGGGAGAACAGCTACTACAGTATTGGCAGTCGAACAAGAGAGCAACGAAGGATCACGTCACAGTGCATGTGTGTGTTTGTGTGTGTGTGTACGTGCATGGGTGAGAGCATCCGAACGCGTGCATGTGTGTGTGTGTGTGTGTGTGTGTACGCGCATGTGTGAGAGCATCCGAACGCGTGTGTGTTTGTGTGTGTATGTGCTCGACTGATGTTCTACACACGCTGGTTACAGCACCTGCAGTGAGAGTCAGTAGGGCCCGCGGTGACCATTAAGAAGAAGTACGGTTTCTGCTACTGGGTTGCCATGGTGACAAACCCAACGGCATGAGAGTGCCAGCGTTAGGAAAGACGTAGGGGGACATAGCTAATGGATAGCCAATCAGGTTGTTAAGCTCCTTTCCTGCAGGGGTCTGGAGAACAGAAGTCTGCATCAGTCTTTGTCATCATGCTGTGGTTGAAGAGGGTTGGAGTAGTTCCCTCATCTGTTTTTATTCTTCCTCCCCTCTTCATCCATTCATCTTCTCCCGTCCTTTTCTCTCTTCCCACCACCCCCCTGTCTGTGTTTTATGTCTAGTTTTACCTCAGTACATTTGATTGTTTAAAAAAGGACCATTGAGTGCCAGTAGAATAGGAGAAGCCCCGCAGCTATGTGTGTGTGTGTTCAAAATATCACATAATATAAAATGTTCTATTTCCCCATACCCAATCAGCCTACTATGTAGAATGCTATTTACTCCCAATACTTGATGCTTCATTTATTTGAGCACCTCTCATTGAGTGTTATCCATTATGTGGACTTTCAAACTAAATAGTCTGGATGCACAATGTCAGTTGTGTTCCATATCTGATCCATATCTGTTACATTAAAACCTTTTTTCTGAAATTACCAAAAGCCACTTTGAGTTTCTGAATTCATTGCCGACATTGATGCTTTTTTGCTCACGCACGCACACGCACACACACGCACACACACACACACACACACACACACACACACACACACACACACACACACACACACACACACACACACACACACACACACACACACACACACACACACACACACAGCTACCAGCGGGGTTGCAGTGGGGTAGGAATGGACAGTTTTAGTTTTTTAGGCTCAGAGGAGTTTCAGAAAAATAACTGGGAGGTTTTAGTGGAGAAGGTGTGTGCCAGACTATCTCAGGGGAAATGGTTGCTGTCCTATATAGGAAGGCTTCTGGTAGCCAACAGCTTGGCCACTTACACCCTGTGTCACAGACTGATAGTGTCACAGCCAGAGGTTTAAAACAGGAGCTTCAAAGGATGCTTGTTCATTCATTCTGGTCAGCACTGGATTCGAGCTGCGGCCTTGTACAGTACCTGCCACTACAAAAAGGTTGACGGGGCCCGGTGGACATTGTCCTAATGTCATGGGTTTCCATCCACAAGCAGCCCAGGGATTGGTATATCATGATGGTCTTAGTGGGATGGAGACAGCGTACAAAACTGCTGAGGAGGGTGGGTCGGCTGGGCCTGGACAAACAGCTGTTCCTCTTGAGGTTGGAGGGGGTTCATTTGACTGGCCTCACCCTTTTTTTTCTATCAGTCTGTCCTTCAAGCTTGACATCCCAGGAAGGCCAGCACACCGACATGGATGTGGTTGCATGAAGAACCACTGTTCCATTAGACCCATCTTACAGTCACAAATGTCGTCTTCAGCCAGCCTGCATTCAAGCCTGCTGGGTGAAGGATGCACAAAGCTAGGGTACATGATGTAGAGCATGAGCAGATCTGTGGAGGAAGCTGAGAGAGAGCTGGGATCGGATCATCCCGCCTGCTTAAACAGGTAGTAACAGAGGTCTCTGAATCCTTCCCAGCAACTTATCGGGCAATGTGTCCAATAACACACGCGCTGATCAGTGGAAGGAGGGCCAAGATTGCGTTGTGCCTCCTCTGAATGTCACTCCTGCTGCGGGAACAGTGCGGGAGGGTAAAGGGTGGCTGTTCTTTCAAGACCCCAGAACATGGGGAGTTCACGAAAATGCTATTTCAGAATGTGGGGTGGATATGTCCCCCCTATCCCCAGTGAAAGTTGCACCTCTGATTTTAAAAATAGTCAAGTATGATCACATATATAGTCAAATAAATGCTGCAGTAGCGGTTTTCCCTCCGTTTTGTTTCATAGCGAGTAAATGAAGTCAAAGACCTGCGAATCCTATAATGTATCGCCCATTCCACCTCACGCTGCAACACTGCCTGTGTTCAAGGTGCTCATGTGAAGAGCTGAGTGAAAGTTTCATCTTTAGAAGTGCTGTGCACAGGTGTAAAGGTTTGTCAAGTTTACTCAAAACAAAAGTCTACTGAAGTGAGACTTTGTCCTTGTATTTCTCGGGTATTCACATGGTTTTATTCACAAGCTAGGTTGTTTTTCTAGGGAAGACGCTTCTACTAGTCAGACTCAATCTCACTGGCACAAGCATGACTGAAGTGGCGTTACCACGGTAACCGCCCGCCATTAAATGGGAAGTTTAACATTTTTGTCTCATCCTTAATATTTTGGTTAAAAGACTCAGGTCACAAAAAAATAAATGTAATATTATATCACATACTAGTAATACATTTATTGTTTTAGAAACATTACAAAGCATGCTCAACCATTGTTTTGTGTTTTGTGAATTTGTAATTATTTTGTCTGTTCATATAGGGACAGATGTCTGTGGACGTGGTGGGCATGCTCAAGGGGATGCTGGGTAGCAAGGCTGAGGGTTGAGTATGCCTACTACAGGCTGCTGGGGAACCTTAGGCCCCATTGGTACATGGGGGCTTCAGGGGGCGTTGTGCTCTGTCAATGAGGTGGGAGATCAGCACTGTAAAAAAATATTGTGCTAGTTTCACTTAAACCAATTGAGGCAACTATTTGCGTCAGCTTTTTGAGTATTTCCAACATGATATATTTTTACTTTTAGTATTTCACAAACTCTAATATATTAAGTCCAGCATAAATAAATGGCTGAGATCCAAGTTAATTTGATCAAATCCAGAGCTGTTGTACATTTAGATATACCTAATCTTTCTGATTGGTTACTTTCTGATTGGTTACTTTCTGATTGGTTACTTTCTGATTGGTTACTTTCTGATTGGTTACTTTCTGATTAGTTACTTTCTGGTTGGTTACTTTCTGATTAGTTACTTTCTGATTGGTTACTTTCATTGATCATGTCTTAGTGTTAAACATGGCTTAATGTATTTCATCGCCTCATCCTTTTTATCCACTTTAGCAGGAATTGTTGAGCGCATTCCACTAATACTGACTGGCAGTAAAGCTGCCAGCATTACACTGTAGCTTGATGCATTTGCCTCTGTCAAGAGTGGCGCACATGATCTTACCGATGGTGAGAATGGGTGGTCTTATTATTGAATGTCTTGCCTGATGGTTTGATATCCATTCATCATGATCCATTACACCTCATAGCATAACAAACAGTTTGATACTAATATTCAAATGTGCTTTTCGTTCTTCAAACATGCAAACGTTTTGTAAAGTAAAAAAAAAACAAGGACCCACAATCCTCTGAAAATAGAGCCACATGGCAAGTTGTTGGATGAACTTGAAATTCTTAAGTTAAAAGGAAATATTATGAAAATGTAGTAAGTTGAACACAATTTTCCTTATAGTTGTTTTTACACACAAATAGTTGTTTAGATTAGGCATTTATCTTGTGTTGAATTCTGTTTGTTTTTTTTTGGGGGGGGGGGGGGGTTGGTTGAACAAGTGAAGTAGAGTAAAGTACTAATTATATTCAAGTAAAGATAACAACTTCAAAATAATGATGTTTTCAAGTATAATTTACTAACCACCTGAATAATTTTTGAGGGTGTGGAGTTTTTTAAAACCCTGTTTACTATCTTTTCTCTTACTCACTTCATTTTTGAGCATTTATCTGAGGGCTGAATGCTGATGTGATGTACTGTAGTGTGGGATCCTGATCCCATAAAGAGGATTCATTAAAGTTCTTTCGTTTCTCTGTGTAATGGTTACTTTCTGATGTTCAGCCTGTCACTGACACTACATAGGCAGCGTTTTAAAGTGGTAAAATAATTGTTCGGATCTGACTGGAAATCACTCCCTTTTGTTTTTGTAAAATGACAGTTACTTTTCTGTTCACATTCTCATGGCAACTTTCTTCTCCTTTTTTTTTTGTCCTCTGAAGAGAGAGAGAAAGGTGTGGGTGGTGTTACGTACATGGCTGTGCATTTATAGCTAAAGAAACACCTGTTCCCTACTCAACAACGTGTGTGTATGTTCCTTGTTTGTGTTTTATGTGCACGTGTCTCCCGGTAGTCATTCCTCTGCCTCACAGGAACGTAATCATTCCATTCCACCCACACACACCGACAAAACCATACATCAATGAACATCTGGTCCGTGATCAAGCAATCACACTGTGGGAATCCAATATGAAATCACCTCCACACCGAGACACAAAGATAGATAAAAGAGTAAACACATTAGAAAGGGATTTAGAGATAGACAAGGAAAGTAAACGAAACAAACTAGAGTGCAAGAAAGAAAAAGAGAAAACCGTTTAATGAGAAAGAAACTAAGGTGCTTGTCTATGGTGCTATTGACGTAGTTGCTGTTTTCATCCTGTCTTTACAAACTACCAAGCTACCAAGGTTTTTATCATGCACTTTGGCTCAAGGAGTGTGTTCCAGATGACAGCCTCTTCCCTATATAGTGCACTACACTCTTCCAAAAGGGTTCTTTGGTTGTCCCCATAGGAGAAGCCTTTTTTTGGTTCCAGGTAGAACCCTCTTTGGTTCCAGGTAGCACTCATATGGGTTCCATGTAGAACCCTCTGGAAAGGGTTTAACATGGAACCCAGAAGGGTACAACCTTGAACCAAAAATGTTTCTGTAAAGGGTTCTCCTATGGGGACAGTCGAATAACCCTTTTAGGTTCTAGAAAACACCTTTTTTTTTTTCTAAGAGTGTACTTTTGACCAGATCTGATGTAGTGCACTATGTAGGGTACATGTTGTGCCAAAGGATCAGTCAAGATACTTTTAAACTCACTGCTGTAACTTCTCCCAAACAATTCAAATGGTAACAGGATGCTCTTTATGAGACAGTCTTTAACATGATTGCCTTGTTGTCTGGTGTGTATTCCTCTCAACAGATTATATAAATGCATGCTTATTAATCATTATCATACTGAGAGAAGAGACGTGTTCTTGCATTATTCATTCTAAAACACATAGAGGAGACAGTCACAAACATCCTTTAAGCTTGACTTGCGCTCTGAATGGGATTTGAAGAGAAAACCCTTATTCTCTGTTATTACGTATTTACTCATCTAGTGAAAAAATGCGGCCTCTGTAGTCATTAATGAGCTGTTATGTTCTGGAGTGAAGTGTGAAAGGCATTACGCTTTGTCCCAAATGGCACCCTATTCTCTATACACCCTATTCCCTATACACCCTATTCTGTATACACCCTATTCCCTATACACCCTATTCCCTATACACCCTATTCTCTATACACCCTATTCCCTATACACCCTATTCCCTATACACCCTATTCTCTATACACCCTATTCCCTATACACCCTATTCTCTATACACCCTATTCCCTATACACCCTATTCTCTATACACCCTATTCCCTATACACCCTATTCTCTATACACCCTATTCCCTATACACCCTATTCCCTATACACCCTATTCTCTATACACCCTATTCTCTATACACCCTATTCTCTATACACCCTATTCCCTATACACCCTATTCTCTATACACCCTATTCCCTATACACCCTATTCCCTATACACCCTATTCCCTATACACCCTATTCCCTATACACCCTATTCCCTATACACCCTATTCCCTATACACCCTATTCCCTATACAGTGCCCATAGGGCTCTGGTCAAAAGTATTGCACTATAAAGGGAATAGGCTGTCTTATTGGATGCAACCATTATGCATGAGTAAACTGGGTCTCATTGGGAAGTGTTGTAACAATCAAACTCATGATGTGAAGTGTTGTATCAGTCAAACTCATGATGTGAAGTGTTGTATCAGTCAAAGTCATGATGTGAAGTGTTGTATCAGTCAAAGTCATGATGTGAAGTGTTGTATCAGTCAAAGTCATGATGTGAAGTGTTGTATCAGTCAAAGTCATGATGTGAAGTGTTTTATCAGTCAAAGTCATGATGTGAAGTGTTGTATCAGTCAAACTCATTATGTGAAGTGTTGTATCAGTCAAACTCATGATGTGAAGTGTTGTATCAATCAAACTCATGATGTGAAGTGTTGTATCAGTCAAACTCATTATGTGAAGTGTTGTATCAGCTAAACTCATAATGTGAAGTGTTGTATCAGTTAAACTCATTATGTGAAATATCAATCAAACTCAGTATGTGAAGTGTCTGTCAAACTCATGATGTGAAGTGTTGTATCAGTCAAAGTCATGATGTGAAGTGTTGTATCAGTCAAACTCATGATGTGAAGTGTTGTATCAGTCAAAGTCATGATGTGAAGTGTTGTATCAGTCAAAGTCATGATGTGAAGTGTTGTATCAGTCAAACTCATGATGTGAAGTGTTGTATCAGTCAAAGTCATGATGTGAAGTGTTGTATCAGTCAAAGTCATGATGTGAAGTGTTGTATCAGTCAAACTCATGATGTGAAGTGTTGTATCAGTCAAAGTCATGATGTGAAGTGTTGTGTCAGTCAAACTCATGATGTGAAGTGTTGTATCAGTCAAAGTCATAATGTGAAGTGTTGTATCAGTCAAAGTCATGATGTGAAGTGTTGTATCAGTCAAACTCATGATGTGAAGTGTTGTATCAGTCAAAGTCATGATGTGAAGTGTTGTATCAGTCAAAGTCATAATGTGAAGTGTTGTATCAGTCAAACTCATTATGTGAAGTGTTGTGTCAGTCAAACTCATGATGTGAAGTGTTGTATCAGTCAAAGTCATAATGTGAAGTGTTGTATCAGTCAAACTCATTATGTGAAATATCAATCAAACTCAGTATGTGAAGTGTTGTATCAATCAAACTCATGATGTGAAGTGTCAGTCAAACTCATGATGTGAAGTGTTGTATCAGTCAAAGTCATGATGTGAAGTGTTGTATCAGTCAAACTCATTATGTGAAATATCAATCAAACTCAGTATGTGAAGTGTTTTATCAGCTAAACTCATTATGTGAAGATTCAGTCAAACTCAGCATGTGAAGAATCAGTCAAACTCATGATGTGAAGTGTTGTATCAGTCAAACTCATTATGTGAAGTGTTGTATCAGCTAAACTCATAATGTGAAGTGTTGTATCAGTTAAACTCCTGATGTGAATTATCAGTCAAACTCATAATGTGAAGTGTTGTGTCAGTCAAACTCATTATGTGAAGTGTTGTATCAGTTAAACTCCTGATGTGAATTATCAGTCAAACTCATTATGTGAAGTGTTGTATCAGTCAAACTCATGATGTGAAGTGTTGTATCAGTCAAACTCATGATGTGAAGTGTTGTATCAGTCAAACTCATTATGTGAAGTGTTGTATCAGTCAAACTCATCATGTGAAGTGTTGTATCAGTCAAACTCATAATGTGAAGTGTTGTATCAGTTAAACTCATAATGTGAAGTATCAGTCAAACTCATAATGTGAAGTGTTGTATCAGTTAAACTCATAATGTGAAGTGTTGTATCAGTTAAACTCATAATGTGAAGTATCAGTTAAACTCATAATGTGAAGTATCAGCTAAACTCATGATGTGAAGTGTTGTATCAGTTAAACTCATAATGTGAAGTATCAGTTAAACTCATAATGTGAAGTGTTGTATCAGTCAAACTCATAATGTGAAGTATCAGTTAAACTCATAATGTGAAGTATCAGTCAAACTCCTTATGTGAAATATCATGATGTGAAGTGTTGTATCAGTCAAACTCATAATGTGAAGTATCAGTCAAACTCATAATGTGAAGTGTTGTATCAGTCAAACTCATGATGTGAAGTGTTGTATCAGTTAAACTCCTTATGTGAAATATCATGATGTGAAGTGTCAGTCAAACTCATAATGTGAAGTGTTGTATCAGTCAAACTCATGATGTGAATTATCAGTCAAACTCATAATGTGAAGTGTTGTATCAGTCAAACTCATGATGTGAAGTGTTGTATCAGTTAAACTCATGATGTGAAGTGTTGTATCAGTTAAACTCATGATGTGAAGTGTTGTATCAGTTAAACTCATGATGTGAAGTGTTGTATCAGTCAAACTCATGATGTGAAGTGTTGTATCAGTTAAACTCATGATGTGAAGTGTTGTATCAGTTAAACTCATAATGTGAAGTGTTGTATCAGTCAAACTCATGATGTGAAGTGTCAGTCAAACTCCTTATGTGAAATATCATGATGTGAAGTGTCAGTCAAACTCATAATGTGAAGTGTTGTATCAGTCAAACTCATAATGTGAAGTGTTGTATCAGTTAAACTCATAATGTGAAGTGTTGTATCAGTCAAACTCATGATGTGAAGTGTTGTATCAGTTAAACTCATAATGTGAAGTGTTGTATCAGTCAAACTCATGATGTGAAGTGTTGTATCAGTTAAACTCATGATGTGAATTATCAGTCAAACTCATGATGTGAAGTGTCTGTCAAACTCATGATGTGAAGTGTTGTATCAGTCAAACTCATGATGTGAAGTGTTGTATCAGTCAAACTCATGATGTGAAGTGTTGTATCAGTCAAACTCATGATGTGAAGTGTTGTATCAGTTAAACTCATAATGTCAAATCAAATCAAATCAAATTGATTTGTGAAGTGTTGTATCAGTTAAACTCATAATGTGAAGTGTTGTATCAGTTAAACTCATAATGTGAAGTGTTGTATCAGTTAAACTCATAATGTCAAATCAAATCAAATCAAATTGATTTGTGAAGTGTTGTATCAGTCAAACTCATGATGTGAAGTGTTGTATCAGTTAAACTCATAATGTGAAGTGTTGTATCAGTCAAACTCATGATGTGAAGTATCAGTCAAACTCATGATGTGAAGTGTTGTATCAGTCAAACTCATGATGTGAAGTGTTGTATCAGTTAAACTCATGATGGGCTGAAGACTTTCTTATGGTCACAATCTACATGAGATGAGGCCGATCTGGCGTGCCGAGCGGTCAGATAAGCTCTCTCTCGGCGGAAGTGCGTGCTTGCCTGCTTGTGTGTGTGTGTGTTTGAGAGGTCAGTTTAAGAGGATTAAGTACCCTAACCCTCTTCTCTGGGGAACCTCCATGACCTCCAGTCTGAGTGATGGCCCTGGGGTCAACCGACCATGACCTTTGACCTGTATACTATTCCAAACTTCTCAGAGGAACAAAGCCACCCTCGCGCTTCAGCCCCTCGCCCCAAAACGGTGTACGTCTCTCTCTCTCTCTCTCTCTCTCCCATGTCACCTCATGTTTGTGTGTGTAATGCATGTGTTTGGGGTCACAGCTCAAGAGTTTCCCTAGAGGAGCGAGAGGTCAGAGAGGGTGACATAGGTCTGAAATGGCCGACCACCCTCTCCTAATTCTCAGTCTAGATTCTGCTTTTCAAATAGTTCGATCTGAGGTGAATTTATTGGAGAGCTACTCTATACTACTGTATTTCTATACACATTTTGAATAATATGTATAGAAGCTGCCAGAAGCCAGTTGCCCCTGACTGACAGAAAAAACATTATTATAAATTTTTTTCAACTTCTCTTTGTTTTAGCCAATGTCCACAGCTGGCCTTGCTGACAGCTTTCTCTTAGCAGTGATCTATTACTGGTAGTCAAGGTTATTTACTTGGAGCTGAATGCACATCAACACCATAAGCAGCTTTTTTTAAAGAAACACGAAACATGAATGGAGGCTATTCATATCTCATAGAGTATCACCCTGTGACTGTAGCCTAAAATATATCTCAAAGACACCGGGTGAAGACTAGCTCTTTAGATGAGTGGTGTGACTATGGCAACCGTCATATTCCTCTGCTCTTTTGTCCCAGATGAGGCCAGAATGTTCTCATCTTCTTCAGGCAGTGTTTCCCGCTTGCTGACATCACTCTCTCTCTCTCTCTCTCTCTCGCTCCTTTTCTCTACCTCTCCTTTCTCTCGCTTTCTCTTTCCCTCCCTTTCTCTCTCTCTCTCTCTTTCTCCCTCCTTTTCTCTAGCTCACCTTTCTCTCGCTTTCTCTTTCATTCCCTTTCTCTCTCTCTCTCTCTCTCTCTCTCTCTTTCTCCCTACATTATCTGGGAAGCTAATTCATCGCAGCTCATAAGCAGCAGAATCCATCGTAATTTGCTAGCTACGTTGTTACCTACATTAGCCTGTCAAGCTAATTCAAAGAGCAGGACATCGGAACACATACACCCCCCTCCTCCTCTCTCCTCAGCTCTTCCTACCTGTTGCCTTTCAATGGGAACCATGGAAACAGCGGAACGATTCATCATTTTACAAATCCCTTTTTTTCCCGAATTTTATTTTACTGATTCGAAAGTCATGATTAGTTTTTCCAAGTGACTCGTTCATTTGACCTGCTGGCCGCAACGAATTCTACAGCAGGATTAATATCCGCTTCTCCTCAGACCACTAACTGTCTGTCATGTGCGCACAGAGAAAATAGATTATACTGCGGGCAGCACAGAGAAGAAAAAATACATGATGCAAGAATGAATACGATCAATTGATTATTGAATGTTATTGATGGACACAGCTAGACCTCGTTTCAAAGGTATCAATAAAAAAAAAAACATTTTTGTATGGCTAGCAATCAACAAATGTACATTGTTTGAAGCACCCTTGTCTAAGTCCCAGTCACAAATGTCAGCTCCAATAAGCCCCGTGTGGTTGCTTGTAGAATCATTCAGTGAGTTTAGAATCAGTTTTCAATTTGTCGTTGGCCGGTGGGTGGTTCGGCGGTTCTAGACATTACTGAATGAAATTAACAAAATGAGTCTAAACATTCTTTATTTTGACTGAACGAGTTGAAAAGTTCTTCCTTTATTCCAATAGAGCTCACTAGCTTGTAGTCCTAATAACCAGACATGAGTTACCTCTGGCTCGTTCAGCCATTCCAATGAGGAAATGAATGGGGTTTGGGATAACTAGAAAGTCTGACACAGGAAAGTGTGTGTGTGTGTGTGTGTGTGTGTGTGTGTGTGTGTGTAAGGCACTGCATGTCTTCTGCTTCACCCACATGGACTCTCTTACACCACAAGTGTTTGTCGTTACATGTATGAACTATCAACAATAATCACAACAATAAATGGCAAACTATGAAGTCGGAGGTTAACACAGGCTCAGGTGTCGCACCCTGATCTGTTTCACCTGTCCTCGTTATGGTCTCCACCCCCTCCAGGTGTCGCTTATTTTCCCCAGTGTATTTATCCCTGTGTTTCCTGTCTCTCTGTACCAGTGTATTTATCACTGTGTTCCCTGTCTCTCTGTGCCAGTGTATTTATCCCTGTGTTCCCTGTCTCTCTGTACCCGTGTATTTATCCCTGTGTTTCCTGTCTCTCTGTACCAGTGTATTTATCACTGTGTTCCCTGTCTCTCTGTACCAGTTTATTTATCCCTGTGTTTCCTGTCTCTCTGTACCAGTGTATTTATCACTGTGTTCCCTGTCTCTCTGTGCCAGTGTATTTATCCCTGTGTTCCCTGTCTCTCTGTACCCGTGTATTTATCCCTGTGTTCCCTGTCTCTCTGTGCCAGTGTATTTATCCCTGTGTTTCATGGTTTCAACCTTACCTGGTTGTATGCTCCCCGTAGCCAGGCCAGTGCGGTGAGGTGGAATAGCCCGCACTGGGCTGTGCTAGTGAACAGGGGACACCATGCGTAAAGCAGGTGCCATATACGCCGGCCCGAGGAGACGCACTGGAGACCATATGCGTAGAGCCGGCTTCATGGCACCTGGCTCGATGCCCACTCTAGCCCGGCCGGTACGAGGAGCTGGAATGTACCGCACCGGGCTGTGCACACGCACCAGGGACACCGTGTGCTCCACCGCATAACACAGTGCCTGCCCGGTTCCTCTCTCTCTCCGCTAAGCACAGGAAGTTGGCGCAGGTCTCCTACCTGAGTTCGCCACACTCCCTGTGTGCCACCCCCCAAGACATTTTTTGGGGCTGCCTCTCGGGCTTCCAGCCGCGCTGCCTCCTCATACCAGCGCCTCTTGGCCTTCGCTGTCTCCAGCTCTGCCTTGGGACGGTGATATTCACCCGGCTGTTCCCATGGTCCCTTACCGTCTAATATCTCCTCCCAAGTCCAGGAGTCTTGTGTTCGCTGCTGCCGCTGCCCGTTACCACGCCGCTTGGTCCTTGGTTGCTGGGTGATTCTGTCACGATCGTTGTATGGAGTAGACCAAAGCACAGCGTGGTTAGAATACATTCTTCCTTATTTAATGAAGAACACGAAGAACACTTAAACAAAAACAACAAAACGAATAAGACGACCGTGACCGCTATATAAACAATGTGCTAACGTGCAACATAACATAGACAATAACCCACAAAATACCCAAAGAAGATGGCTGCCTAAATATAGTTCCCAATCAGAGACAACGATAAACACCTGCATCTAATTGAGAACCAATCGAGGCAACTATACACCTACATAAACACCTAGATGGAAACAACCCCATAAATCTACAAAACCCCTAGACAGTACAAACACCCTAGATGAGACAAAAACACACATACCACCCTCGTCACACCCTGACCTAACCAAAATATAGAAAGAAAACAAAGAATACTCAGGTCAGGGTGTGACAGTACTTCTGCCGTTGCTGTTCTCTTTTTGAATTAGTCCCCCAGTTTTGACCCTTGCCTGTTTCTGGACTCTGATCTGGTTTTGACCCTTGCCTGTTTCTGGACTCTGTGCTTGCTTGACCATTCTGCTTGCCTTGACCACCAGTCTGTCTGCCACTCTGTACCTGCCTGCTTGACCATTCTGCCTGCCTTGACCACCAGTCTGTCTACCCACTATGTACTGTACCTCCTAGACTCTGATCCCTCCAGCTTGACCATTCTGCCTGCTTTGACCACCAGTCTGTCTCCCACTCTGTACCTCCTAGACTCTGATCCCTCCAGCTTGACCATTCTGCCTGCTTTGACCACCAGCCTATCTGCCACTATGTACCTCCTGGACTCTGATCTGGTTTTGACCTTTTTGCCTGTCCACGACCATTCTCTTGTCTACACCTTTTGGATTGATAAACATTGTAAGACTCCAACCCTCTGCCTCCTGGGTCTGCAACTGCCTTGTGTCATGATATCAGGAGATGTTCTACGTTTTGTTCTATGACATCATATCGGTCAGTTAACATGACCTTTATGAATTTGGTTGTTTTGATTACATAAATGCTTCCAAATTCACAAAAAGTGACGTTAACTGATGAATATTATCCCATAGAATTAAACATATAAGATTTCCTAAGCTGGTGTTTACCACTGACCTTATTTAGGCTTTTTTCCAAAAACCAGAAAAAAACCCCATTAAGTTCTCCTTAGGCTTTGGCCAATGAGCCATGGCGGAGTTAGTGCCTACAAAATGGCCCCGTTACTATTCATTTCTATTGACCCTTTGCTAAGCCCCGCCTCAGAATTTTGTGCAACCAAGCCCAGTGCTCCGATGGTAGCAACTGTCGCTAACCATGCTCGAGTGCCACACTTCAGACAAAAATCCATGAAAGCCAATGAGGTCAAAGGCAAAAACAGAGTTTTCAGCAAAAAAGTACATGTTTAAATGGCTAACTAATTGAACAATGGTAAAAGGTGTACATGCAACTGTGATTCCTGAATTGCAGAGCCTATTTTTTAAATCATAAATTACACTTTTGTTGCATCGTTTGCTAACTGACTAGATTCATTGCCATTTTAAACATTGCTAATGCCAGCTAGCTAGCCATAACTTGTCCTCTCCAAATGTATGTTAGCTAGCTAAGGTAGCTCTATAAGGAATATAACTCTTATCTGCTGTCGACATCAGGATACAATTTGAGAGTACTAGATAGCTCCAAAAGTGGTTAGCTTTGGCTGCATTCAGCGTAATCCAGTGGCTAGCCACACAACAAACATAATTGTATCAGGTTCCTGTGAAGGAATGAAATTGCTTTCACCAGTTTCATATTAGATCCCTGATTACCTCTATCTACCCGTTGCTAACGTGTGTGTGTGTGTGTAAGTATGTGTGTCACATCAAGTTACAGAGGAAAATTGCAGTCTGTGGCCGCTGACGGTTTCCCAAGGCTCCCAGCAGGGCGTCTGATCTATCAAAGGACCCCACTTTGATGACACGATGGATAGTTACCAACTAATCACGACTCAGACTGCTGGCTGCAAGGGCAGGGGGTGGCGTGTGTGTACAAAACCCTGTCCTATCTGTCTGAATGATAGCACTTTACCAGTGATACTGTACTGCAGGTCAATTCCAATGAATGCCACATTCTATATTAGTCATAAAGAGAAACCAGTTGGAACTGGACGTCTCCCTAGTGACATACTCTATGAAATCAATACTCTATGACATCAATATACTATGACATCAATACTCTATGACATCAATAGTCTATGACATCAATACACTTGTTGTTTGCTGGTATCAAATCAAATCAAATCAAATGTTATTTGTCAGATACACATGGTTAGCAGATGTTAATGCGAGTGTAGCGAAATGCTTGTGCTTCTAGTTCCGACAATGCAGTAATAACCAACAAGTAATCTAACTAACAATTCCAAAACTACTGTCTTATACACAGTGTAAGGGGATAAAGAATATGTACATAAGGATATATGAATGAGTGATGGTACAGGGCAGCATAGGCAAGATACAGTAGATGGTATCGAGTACAGTATATACATATGAGATGAGTATGTAAACAAAGTGGCATAGTTAAAGTGGCTAGTGATACATGTATTACATAAGGATGCAGTCGATGATATAGAGTACAGTATATACGTATACATATGAGATTAATAATGTAGGGTAAGTAACATTATATAAGGTAGCATTGTTTAAAGTGGCTAGTGATATATTTACATAATTTCCCATCAATTCCCATTATTAAAGTGGCTGGAGTTGAGTCAGTGTCAGTGTGTTGGCAGCAGCCACTCAATGTTAGTGGTGGCTGTTTAACAGTGTGATGGCCTTGAGATAGAAGCTGTTTTTCAGTCTCTCGGTCCCAGCTTTGATGCACCTGTACTGACCTCGCCTTCTGGATGATAGCGGGGTGAACAGGCAGTGGATTTGCTTATGATATAGTGCACACAGATGGTATTGTGTGTGTGTGTAAGTGTGTACACAGAGACAGGGACAAGGACCTGACTATAACCAGCCTACTGATACTGACACACAGACAGCTAGACAGGTCCTTCCTGCCTGGGCATTAACCTGCTGGTACTGACACACAGCTAGACAGGTCCTTCCTGCCTGGGAGTTAACCTGCTGGTACTGACACACAGCTAGACAGGTCCTTCCTGCCTGGGAATCAACCTGTTGATGGGAGAGATGGGAAAGAAATCCATTTGAATCGCTGTACATTCACTTTATAGTCATTAAAAGTATTCTAAGAAAAAACAGGGAGAGGATCTAATTTATTCACATTTAATAACATTGAAGACATTTCTGCATTATGACAATGGTCAACAAACGCATTCCTGCTTGGGTTCAATATTATCATTCTTTGTTAGTCACTTAGTGGGAGCGTTTAGATTGTGGTTGGAGTGTGTGTGTGTTACCCTATATACAGTAGCATCTCAGCTGTATGCAGTGCAAATAAGATCCGTCTTATTTACAATCTCATTATTTTACTGTCATGGTGTTGGCCGACAGCTCACTGAATCAATGCCACACACACACAGACACACAGACACAGACACACACAGACACAGACACAGACACACACAGACACAGACACAGACACACACAGACACACACACACACACACACACACACAGACACACAGACACAGACACACACAGACACAGACACACACAGACACAGACACACACAGACACACACACACACACACACACACACACACACACACACACACACACACACACACACACATGCACACATGCACCCGCTCATTGTAGATTAGGCAGCTGTTTCTACAGATAAGCAAGAGAATGGAGATGAGCTAGAGAACAACAGGTTCTATCCCCTTCTCTCCCCTTCTCTCCTCTCCCCTTCTCTCCCCTTCTCGCCTCTCCACTTCGTTCCCCTTCTCTCCTCTCCCCTTCTCTCCTCTCCCTTTCTCTCCCCTTCTCTCTCTCTCCTCTCCCTTTCTCTCCCCTTCTCTCTCTCTCCTCTCCTCACCTCTCCCCTTCTATCCTCTCCCCTTCTCTCCCCTTCTCTCCTCTCCAATTCTCTCCCCTTCTCACCTCTCCTCTCCCCTTCTCTCCCCTTCTCTCCTCTCCCCTTCTCTCCTCACCCCTTCTCTCCCCTTCTCTCCTCTCCCCTTCTCTCCCATTCTCTCCCCTTCTCTCCCCTTCTCTCCAATTCTCTCCTCTCCCCTTCTCTCCAATTCTCTCCTCTCCCCTTTTCTCCTCTCCCTTTCTCTCCCCTTCTTTCCTCTCCTCTCCCCTTCTCTCTCGCCTCTCCCCTCCTCTCCCCTTCTCTCTCTCCTCTCCCCTTCTCACCCATTGTCTCCTCTCCTCTCCCCTTCTCTCCTCTCCCCTGCTCTCCTCTCCCCTCCTCTCCCCTTCTCTCCTCTCTTCTTCTCTCCTCTCCCCTGCTCTCCCCTTCTATCCTCTCCCCTACTCTCCTCTCCATTTCTATCCTGTCCTCTTCTCTCTCTCCTTTCCCCTTCTCTCCTCTTCTCTCCTCTCCTCTCTCCTTCTCTCTCTCCTCTCCCCTTCTCTCCTCTCCCTCTCCATCCCACATCCACTCTGCTTCCTCCACTCTCCCTCCCCATTCTCACAACAGGCGTCATTTCCTTAATAGGTCAACCTCAATTATCTCCATCTCCCCCTCTGACAACATGACATGTCATCCCCTTCTCTCGTCTCCCCTTCTCTCCTCCCCCTTCTATTCTCTTCTCTCCTCTTCTCTCCTTTCCCCTGCTCTCCTCTCCCCTTCTCTCCCCCCCTGCTCTCCTCTCCCCTACTCCCCTCCCCCTTTTATTCTCTCCTCTCCCCTTCTCTCCTTACCCCTGCTCTCCTCTCCCCTTCTCTCCTCTCCCTGCTCTCCTCTCCCCTTCTCTCCTCTCCCTGCTCTCCTCTCCCCTTCTCTCCTCTCCCCTGCTCTCTCTCATCTCCCCTTCTTTGCTCTCCCCTTCTCTCTCTCCTCTCTCCTTCTCCCCTTCTCTCCTTCCCCTGCTCTCCTCTCCCCTTCTCTCCTCTCCACTTCTATCCGCTCCCCTCCTATCCTCTCCCCTTCTCTCCTCTTCTTCTCTCTCCTCTCCCCTTCTCTCCTCTTCTTCTCTCTCCTCTCCCCTTCTCTTCTCTCCTCTTCTCTCCCTTCCCCTTCTCTCCTCATCTCTCCAGTTCTCTCCCCTCCCATTCTCTCATCTCCCCTCTCCTCTTCTCTCCTCACCTCTTCCCTTTTCTTCTCTCCTCTCCTGTCCCCTTCTCTCCTTTCCCCTTCTCTCCTATCCTCTTCTCTCCTCTCCCCTTCTCTTTCTCCTCTGCCCTTCTCTCCTATTCTCTCCTCATCTCTCCCCTTCTCTCCTCTCCCCTTCTCTCATCTCCCCTCTCTCCTCCCCCTGTTCTCCTCTCCCCTTCTATCCTTTCCCCTCCTCTCCTCCCCCTGTTCTCCTCTCCCCTTCTCTCCTCTTCCCTCCTCCCGCTTCTCTCCTGTCCTCTCCTCTTCTCTTCTCTCCTCTCCCCTTCTCTCCTCTCCCCTTCTCTCCCCTCCCCTCTACTCTCTCCCCTTCTCTCCTATCCTATCCTCTTCTCTCATTCCTCTCCCCTTCTCTTCTCTCCTCTTCTCTCCTCTCTCATTCTCTCTCTCTCCTCTCCACTTCTCTCCTCTTCTCTCCTCTTCTCTCCTTTCCCCTTCTCTCCTCCCCTTGCTCTCCTCCCTCTCCTCTCCTCTCCCCTTCTCTTCACTCCCTCTCCATCCCACATCCACTCTGCTTCCTCCACTCTCCCTCCCCATTCTCACAACAGGTGTCATTTCCTTAATAGGTCAACCTCAATTATCTCCATCTCCCACTTTGACAACATGACATGTCATCCCCCTTCTCCCCTTCTCTCCTTTCCCCTGCTCTCCTCTCCCCTTCTCTCCTCCCCCTGCTCTCCTCTCCCCTTCTCTCCTCCCCCTTCTATTCTCTTCTCTCCTCTTCTCTCCTTTCCCCTGCTCTCCTCTCCCCTTCTCTCCTCCCCCTGCTCTCCTCTCCACTTCTCTCCTCCCCATTCTCTTCTCTCCTCTCCCCTTTCTCTTTTCCCCTTCTTTCCTCTCCCCTTCTCTCCTGCCCCCCTTTCTCCTTTCCCCTGCTCTCCTCTCCCCTTCTCTCCTCTCCCCTTCTCTCCTCCCCATTCTCTTCTCTCCTCTCCCCTCTCCCCTTTCTCATTTTCCCTTCTTTCCTCTTCCCTTCTCTCCTTCCCCTCCTCTCCTCTCCCCTTCTCTTCTCTCCTCTCCCTACTCTCCTCTCCCTACTCTCCTCTCCCTACTCTCCTCTCCCATCTCCTTTCCCCTCCTCTCCTCTCCTCTCCCCTTCTCTCCTCTCCCCTTCTCTCCTCTTCTCTTCTCTCCCCTGCTCTCCTGTCCTCTCCTTTCCCCTGCTCTCCCCTTCTCTCCTCTCCCTCTCCATCCCACATCCACTCGACTTCCTCCACTCCCCTCCACCATCTCACAACAGGTGTAATTTCCTTCCACCCATCTTATTATTAGGTCATCCTCACTCTTCCCCTCTCCTCTCTTCTTCATTATCTCTGTCTCCCCCTCTGACAACATGTCATCCTCATCTCTCCTTTTTCCTTAATCCAGTAATCCGTCCTCCTCCTCCTCCTCTACCCCTCCTCCTCTCCATCCCCACTTCTCTAAAAGAACCCCAGGCTTTTTGTGCTCAGTACAGTCTGTGTAACGGCTGCTGACAGTGTGTGTGTGTGTCTGTGTGTGTGTGTGTGTGTGCATGTGTGTGTGTGTGCGCTCAGCATCCCTCCGCTCATCTCCTCTAGTCGCCCACTCTCACTGCGCTCTGCATTCACCTCCCCAACCCCCCAAGCACATCATCCTTTATATGTCTCTCTCTCTCTCTCTCATTCTCTCTCTCGCTCTGTCTCTCGCTCTCTCTCTCGTTCTTTCTCTCGCTCTCTCTCTCTTGTTCTCTCTCGCATGCTCTTCCCCCCCCTCTCTCTCTCTCTCGTTCTCTCTCTCTCTCTCTCTCTCTCTCTCTCTCTCTCTCTCTCTCTCTCTCTCTCTCTCTCTCTCTCCCTCTCTCTTTCTCTCACTCCCCTGCTCCCTTTAATGTGCTAATTTCTGTGTGTGTGTGTTTGTGTGTGTGTGTGTGTGTGTGTGTGTGTGTGTGTATTTATGTGTGTGCGGGTTAGTGTGTGCAGCTGAAGCGGGATGTGCTTGCTTACACAGAGCTGCGTTGAACAGGTGCTCAGTACTTTCAGCCCAGAGAGGAATTCTGAGACGAGCTCCAGAGTAGGAACCACAAAGGGGCTACGCTGCTCTGAAACTGACCCAGGACAATACGCCACTCTGGGGATACACTTGTCCTGAGAGAGACCCTTGGAGAATAAAGTTCTGGAACTGGGTTTACTTTGCTTGACATAATGTGGACATAGAGCTCTAGAAAGGACTGAATAATCTACCCTTCTCCACATGCTTTCTTGGAAGTTCCAGAACAGGATGGACTAACATTGATTTAGAAGTCTGGATGTGCTCCAGAGAGGGACTCAGCCTGACAGACAGCCAGGAGAGAGCTTCTGACCTGGGCTACGATTACCTGAGTGACACCTGGCACTCCTTAGAGCTCAGAGAGAAATGCCTACTGTACTTTCCTCTCCTTTTCTGTGTGATAGAGAGACAGTGAGGAATTTACCTTTTGCTTCTAATCTTAACATCTCCGCTCAAGGATACCGTTCAGGACTGACCTCCCTCCTCTCCTCCCTCCTTTCAACTCTCCTCCCTCCTCTTTCCCCGTCTCCTCTGTCAGGTGGAGTAAGAGTAAGCTATCTCGTCTGGCTCAGAGGTTGAATCAGAGACCGGGGGATGCTTTGGTAAAGGACTTCAGACTGCTGTTCTGCACGGGCACCTCACCACGCACCTCTCACAGCCTGGGCAGGTAAGGAAGGAGCCAGCACACACACACACACACGCAGGTGAATACACACATACATTAGTGCACAGATGTACAGACACACACGCAAGATGCATAGGCGCATGCACACACACCAATATGCAGATGTGCACACACACACACACACACACACACACACACACACACACACAGATATATCGGTATCGGTATGCGTATGAAATCTGCATCAGTGTGCGTATGTGTGGGTGTGGGGTCAGTATGTGTCTGCTGTGCTGCCTGCTGATCAGTGATGTGATGAACTTGGTGGGTGAGAGATGCAGGCTAGATTGACACTGGCTGGTAGGCAGATAGTGTATGTTAGGTACTGTATGTTCGCTGCTCTGCATTCCTGTCTGTTAGAAGGGATAGACTGTTGCTTTTTTGGTTTCGCACAAACAGTATTGATTGACGCTGGAGTTGTCCTTATCCCTTCTGTCTCTCTCTCTCTCTCTCTCTCTCTCTCTCTCCGTGTCTCTCTCTCCCTTCTCTCCCTCTGTCTCTCCCTCTCTCTCCCTTCTCTCTCCCTTCTCTCTCTCTGTTCTCCCTCTGTCTCTCCCTTCTCTCTCTCTGTCCGTCTCTCTCCCTTCTCTCTCTCTCCGTTCTCCCTCTGTCTCTCCCTCTCTCTCTCTATCCTACCTTCTTCAGTAACATATTAGAAGACTTGACTCATGTTGCTGTTTCTGTATTTTCTCTCTTCATCTTTGTGTTCTTGTCTTCCTCCTTTCTTTCTCTCTCTCTCGCTCTCTCTCTTTCTCGCTTTGACTCTCTCTTCTCTCTCTCTCTGACTCTCTTTCTTTCTCTCTCTCTCTCTCTCTCTCTCTCTCTGACTCTCTCTCTGTCTCTCTCTCTCTCTCTCTCTCTCTCTCTCTCTCTCTCTGTCTCTGACTCTCTCTCCTCTCTCTCTGACTCTCTCCTCTCTCTCTCTCTGTCTCTGACTCTCTCTCTCTTTGTCTTTTGTATGTGTATGTGTTGCAGTAGACAGTTGTTGGTACTGAGACTACTACATGTCTGTCTGTTGCTCCGCCATCTAGTTCTGTAGGCACTTTACTTAGCGATGTTCTGTAGGCACTTTACTTAGCGATGTTCTGTAGGCACTTTACTTAGCGATGTTCTGTAGGCACTTTACTTAGCGATGTTCTGTAGGTACTTTACTTAGCGATGTTCTGTAGGCACTTTACTTAGCGATGTTCTGTAGGCACTTTACTTAGCGATGTTCTGTAGGCACTTTACTTAGCGATGTTCTGTAGGCACTTTACTTAGCGATGTTCTGTAGGCACTTTACTTAGCGATGTTCTGTAGGCACTTTACTTAGCGATGTTCTGTAGGCACTTTACTTAGCGATGTTCTGTAGGCACTTTACTTAGCGATGTTCTGTAGGCACTTTACTTAGCGATGTTCTGTAGGCACTTTACTTAGCGATGTTCTGTAGGCACTTTACTTAGCGATGTTCTGTAGGCACTTTACTTAGCGATGTTCTGTAGGCACTTTACTTAGCGATGTTCTGTAGGCACTTTACTTAGCGATGTTCTGTAGGCAGTTTACTTAGCGATGTTCTGTAGGCACTTTACTTAGCGATGTTCTGTAGGCACTTTACTTAGCGATGTTCTGTAGGCACTTTACTTAGCGATGTTTGATGCAGAATCAGAGTCGTGTTTTTTTTCTTTGTGGGAGCGATTGAATAATGATGTCGCAGCAGCAACAACAGCTGAACACAACGTGTTGAGGAACTAACACCCCCCCCCTCTCAGGAACACACAGTACCTCACCACATCTATCACTCTCTGACCGTATCCCAATACCCATACTTGCATTGTAAATAATAGCCTGATTGGCTATTTGAAAAAAAAAAAAAATTTATAGTATGGGACATTTCCAAAATTGAGTATGCTTTAAATGCCAGGATGTCATATTCATTTAGGCTTTTCATCTAGTACAATTCACTGCACACTGTTGAGGAAGAGAATTGTCTTTTCAGACCCACGTGTGTTTGACAGCAGCTGATAATCAGAATAAGGGACGGGCTGTACCAAAAGGAACTAATGGCGGGGAACAACCCAATTGCACATTAGTATGTTGACATTTCTTGCCAAACTGCATACATTTTTACTAAACAGTACATTTGAAATAGTATGTAGTATGATTAGCTAGTTCACATAAAAAGTTGAATACATCTTAGTAAGTAGTGGACAAGACGGTTTTCGGACACAACATATGCGCCCCTGGTGTAAAAGTAGTGTACTATATAGAGAATAGGGTGCCATTTGAGATATATCCACTGATTTACATTGAATTGCATTTCCAATTTACTCTTTAGAATGTACCACTTTCTCTCTTTATATCTGTTACTCTACTACCCTTCTATCTGCTACACTACTACCCTTCTATCTGCTACTCTACTACCCTTCTAGCTTCTACTCTACTACACTTCTATCTGCTACTCTACCACTCTTCTATCTGCTACTCTACTACTCTTCTATCTGCTACTCTACTATTCTTCTATCTGCTACTCTACTACTCTTATATCTGCTGCTTTGTAGGCACTCTTCTATCTGCTGCTTTGTAGGTACTCTTCTATCTGCTGCTTTGTAGGTACTATACCTCTCTTCTATCTGCTGCGTTGTAGTTACTCTTCTATCTGCTGCTTTGTAATTACTCTTCTATCTTCTGCTTTGTAGCTACTCTTCTATCTGCTGCTTTGTAGTTACTATACCTCTCTTCTATCTGCTGCTTTGTAGTTACTATACCTCTCTTCTATCTGCTGCTTTGTAGTTACTCTTCTATCTGCTGCTTTGTAGGTACTCTTCTATCTGCTGCTTTGTAGTTACTGTTCTATCTGCTTCTTTGTAGTTACTCTTCTATCTGCTGCTTTGCAGGTACTCTTCTATCTGCTGCTTTGTAGTTACTATACCTCTCTTCTATCTGCTGCTTTGTAGCTACTGTTCTATCTGCTTCTTTGTAGTTACTCTTCTATCTGCTGCTTTGTAGATGCTCTTCTATCTGCTGCTTTGTAGTTACTTATCTATCTGCTGCTTTGTAGTTACTATTCTATCTGCTGCTTTGTAGTTACTATACCTCTCTTCTATCTGCTGTTTTGTAGCTACTATACCTCTCTTCTATCTGCTGTTTTGTAGCTACTCTTCTATCTGCTTCTTTGTAGTTACTATACCTCTCTTCTATCTGCTGCTTTGTAGTTACTATACCTCACTTCTATCTGCTGTCTTGTAGCTACTCTTCTATCTGCTTCTTTGTAGTTACTCTTCTATCTGCTGCTTGGTATGTACTCTTCTATCTGCTGCTTTGTAGTTACTATACATCTCTTCTATCTGCTGCTTTGTAGCTTCTTTTCTATCTGCTGCTTTGTAGGTACTCTTCTATCTGCTGCTTTGTAGTTACTATACCTCTCTTCTATCTGCTGCTTTGTAGTTACTATACCTCTCTTCTATCTGCTGCTTTGTAGTTACTATACCTCTCTTATATCTGCTGCTTTGTAAGTACCCTTCTATCTGCTGCTTTGTAGTTACTATACCTCTCTTCTATCTGCTGCTTTGTAGTTACTATACCTCTCTTCTATCTGCTGCTTTGTAGGTACTCTTCTATCTGCTGCTTTGTAGTTACTATACCTCTCTTCTATCTGCTGCTTTGTAGGTACTCTTCTATCTGCTGCTTTGTAGTTACTATACCTCTCTTCTATCTGCTGCTTTGTAGGTACTCTTCTATCTGCTGCTTTGTAGTTACTATACCTCTCTTCTATCTGCTGCTTTGTAGGTACTTTTCTATCTGCTGCTTTGTAGTTCTCTTCTATCTGCTGCTTTGTAGCTACTCTTCTATCTGCTGCTTTGTAGGTACTCTTCTATCTGCTGCTTTGTAGCTTCTCTTCTATCTGCTGCTTTGTAGTTCCCCTTCTATCTGCTGCTTTGTAGGTACTCTTCTATCTGCTGCTTTGTAGGTACCCTTCTATCTGCTGCTTTGTAGGTACTATACCTCTTTTCTATCAGCTGCTTTGTAGGTACTCTTCTATCTGCTGCTTTGTAGTTACTTTTCTATCTGCTGCTTTGTAGGTACTATACCTCTCTTCTATCTGCTGCTTTCTAGGTACTCTTCTATCTGCTGCTTTGTAGTTACTATACCTCTCTTATATCTGCTGCTTTGTAAGTACCCTTCTATCTGCTGCTTTGTATTTACTATACCTCTCTTCTATCTTCTGCTTTGTATTTACTCTTCTATCTGCTGCTTTGTAGTTACTATACCTCTCTTCTATCTGCTGCTTTGTAGGTACTCTTCTATCTGCTGCTTTGTAGTTACTATACCTCTCTTCTATCTGCTGCTTTGTAGGTACTTTTCTATCTGCTGCTTTGTAGTTCTCTTCTATCTGCTGCTTTGTAGCTACTCTTCTATCTGCTGCTTTGTAGGTACTCTTCTATCTGCTGCTTTGTAGCTTCTCTTCTATCTGCTGCTTTGTAGTTCCCCTTCTATCTGCTGCTTTGTAGGTACTCTTCTATCTGCTGCTTTGTAGGTACCCTTCTATCTGCTGCTTTGTAGGTACTATACCTCTTTTCTATCAGCTGCTTTGTAGGTACTCTTCTATCTGCTGCTTTGTAGTTACTCTTCTATCTGCTGCTTTGTAGGTACTATACCTCTCTTCTATTTGCTGTGTTGTAGTTACTCTTCTATCTGCTGCTTTGTAGCTACCCTTCTATCTGCTGCTTTGTAGTCACTATACCGCTCTTCTATCTGCTGCTTTGTAGTTACTATACCTCTCTTCTATCTGCTACTTTGTAGTTACTATACTTCTCTTCTATCTGCTGCTTTGTAGTTACTCTTCTATCTGCTGCTTTGTAGGTAATCTTCTAATTGCTGCTTTGTAGTTACTATACCTCTCTTATATCTGCTGCTTTGTAGATACTCTTCTATCTGCTGCTTTGTAGCTATTCTTCTATATGCTGCTTTGTAGTTACTTTTCTATCTGCTGCTTTGTAGCTACTCTTCTATCTGCTGCTTTGTAGTTACTCCTCTATCTGCTGCTTTGTAGGTACTACACCTCTCTTCTATCTGCTGCTTTGTAGTTACTCTTCTATCTGCTGCTTTGTAGTTACTCTTCTATCTGCTGCTTTGTAGTCACTATACCGCCCACCTATCTGCTGCTTTGTAGTTACTCTTCTATCTGCTGCTTTGTAGTTACTATACCTATTTTCTATCTGCTGCTTTGTAGGTACATTTCTATCTGCTGCTTTGTAGTTATCTTCTATCTGCTGCTTTTTAGCTACTCTTCTATCTGCTGCTTTGTAGCTATTCTTCTATCTGCTGCTTTGTAGGTATTCTTCTATCTGCTGCTTTGTAGCTTCTCTTCTATCTGCTGTTTTGTAGGCACTCTTCTATCTGATGCTTTGTAGGTACTCTTCTATCTGCTGCTTTGTAGGTACTCCTCTATCTGCTGCTTTGTAGGTACTCTTTTATCTGCTGCTTTGTAGCTACTCTTCTATCTGCTGCTTTGTAGGTACTCTTCTATCTGCTGCTTTGTAGATACTCTTCTATCTGCTGCATTGTAGCTACTCTTCTATCTGCTGCTTTGTAGGTACTCTTCTATCTGCTGCTTCGTAGGTACTAGACCTCTCTTCTATCTGCTGCTTTGTAGTTACTCTTATATCTGCTGCTTTGTGTGTACTCTTCTATCTGCTGCTTTGTAGGTACTATACCTCTCTTCTATCAGCTGCTTTGTAGTTACTCTTCTATCTGCTGCTTTGTAGCTACTCTTCTATCTGCTGCTTTGTAGTCACTATACCACTCTTCTATCTGCTGCTTTGTAGTTACTATACGGCTCTCCTATCTGCTACTTTGTAGTTACTATACTTATCTTCTATCTGCTGCTTTGTAGTTACTCTTCTATCTGCTGCTTTGTAGTTACTCTACCTCTCTTATATCTGCTGCTTTGTGTGTACTCTTCTATCTGCTGCTTTGTAGTTACTATACCTCTCCTCTATCTGCTGCTTTGTAGGTACTCTTCTATCTGCTGCTTTGTAGGAACTCTTCTATCTGCTGCTTTGTAATTACTCTTCTATTTGCTGCTTTGTAGCCACTCCTCTATCTGCTGCTTTGTAGTCACTATACCGCTCTCCTATCTGCTGCTTTGTAGGTACTCCTCTATCTGCTGCTTTGTAGTTACTCTTCTATCTGCTGCTTTTGTAGTTTGTAGTAGAGGTAGAGTAGAGGTAGAGTAGAGGTGTAGGTAGAGTAGAGGTGTAGGTAGAGTATAGGTAGAGTAGAGGTGTAGGTAGAGTAGAGGGAGGGTAGAGGTGTAGGTAGAGTAGAGGTAGAGTAGAGGTGTAGAGTAGAGGTAGAGTAGAGGTAAATGGGAGAGTAGAGGTAGAGTAGAGGTAGAGTAGAGGTAAAGTAGAGGTGTAGGTAGAGGAAGAGTAGAGGTAGAGGTAGAGGTAGAGTAAGAGTAGAGGTAGAGGTAGAGGTAGAGGTACTGGTACAGTAGAGGTAGAGTAGAGGTAGAGGTACAGTAGAGGTACAGTAGAGGTAGAGTAGAGGTAGAGTAGAGGTGTAGGTAGAGTAGAGGTAGAGGTACTGTAGAGGTACAGTAGAGGTAGAGGTAGAGTAGATGTAGAGTAGAGGTATAGGTGGAATAAATGAGGATGTAGAGTAGAGGTAGAGTAGAGGTAGAGTAGAGGTAGAGTAGAGGTAGAGTAGAGGTACAGTAGAGGTAGAGTAGAGGTACATTAGAGGTGGAGTAGAGGTGGAGTAGAGTTAGAGTAAATGTAGAGGTGAGATAGAGTAGAGGTAGAGGTAGAGTAGAGGTACAGTAGAGGTAGAGGTACAGTAGAGAAGAGGTAGAGGTATAATAAATGTAGAGGTAGAGTAGAGGTAGAATAAATGTAGAGGTAGAGTAGAGTAGAGGTAGAGTAGAGGTAGAATAGAGGTAGAGTAAAGGTAGAGTAGAGGTAGAGGTAGAATAGAGGTAGATTAAAGGTAGAATAGAGGTAGAGGTAGAGTAGAGATAGTTTCAAGGTTAAAGGTTTACTCAGTGTGATGTACATCACTAATTCCCTGTTCCAGTGTCCTCTCAATAGATACATGGAGTGATGATGCAAAAGTTCAATTCACACTTCTGGACGGACAGAGGTGTCTATTCTGTGGTCAGTTGTGAGTGTGCAAGAGTGCCTTTTGTGGATATTTTTGTTTATTCGCCTCTTAGTGGGGACACACGCACATAGGCACACACACGCACACACACAGACATGCACACACACACACGCACGCAAGCACATACACGCTTTCCCCTGCAGTGTCACTAATTGGTCATGTGATTGGTTCTGTTTCATTCCTGTCCCTTTAGTCTCTGGTAATATGTGGTGATATTTCAGGATATTCAGGCCAATAAGAGCCTTCACTTGCTCACTTAACTTCTTACGGCTGAAATCCCGTAACGGGATCGATTTGACAACAGCCAGTGAAAGTGCAGGACGCCAAATTCAAACAACAGAAATCTCATAATTAAAATTCCTCAAACATACAAGCATTATACACCATTTTAAAGATAAACTTGTTGTTAATCTCACAACAGTGTATGATTTCAAAAAGGCTTTACGACGAAAGCATACCATGAGATTATGTTAGGTCAACACCTAGTTACAGAAAAACAGCAATTTTTCCAGCCAAATAGAGGAGTCACAAAAAGCAGAAATAGAGATAAAATGAATCACTAACCTTTGATGATCTTCATCAGATGACACTCATAGGACTTCATGTTACACAATACATGTATGTTTTGTTCAATAAAGTTCATATTTATATCCAAAAATATCAGTTTACATTGGCGCGTTATGTTCAGTAATGTTTTGTTTCCAAAACATCCAGTGATTTTGCAGAGAGCCACATCAATTTACAGAAATACTCATCATAAATGTTGATGGAAATACAAGTGTTATACATGGAATTAAAGATATCCTTCTCCTTAATGCAACCGCTGTGTCAGATTTCAACAAAGCTTTACAGAAAAGCACACCATGCAATAATCTGAGTACAGCGCTCAGAGACCAAAACAAGCCATAAGGATACCCGCCATGTTGTGGAGTCAACAGAAGTCAGAAATAGCATTATAAATATTCCCTTACCTTTGATGATCTTCATCGGAATGCACTCCCAGGAATCCCAGTTCCACAATAAATGTTTGTTTTGTTCAATGATGCCCATCATTTATGTCCAAATACCTCATTTTTGTTTGCGCGTTTAGTTCACAAATCCAAATTCACAAGGCGCAGGCACTTAGTTCAGACGACAGGTCCATTACAGTTCGTAGAAACATGTTAAACGATGTATAGAATCAATCTTTAGGTTGTTTTTATCATGAATCTTCAATAATATTCCAACCAGACAATTCCTTTGTCTTTAGAAATGAAAAGAAACGCAGCTAGCTCTCACGGCCGCGCTCATGACTTAGCTCATGGCATTCTGTCAGACCCCTGACTCAAACAGCTCTTATTCGCTCCGCCTTCACAGTAGAAGCCTGAAACAAGGTTCTAAAGACGGTTGACATCTAGTGGAAGCCTTAGGAAGTGCAATGGGACCAAGTTTTACACTGTATATTGGATAGGCAAAGACTTGAAAACCTACAAACCTCAGATTTCCCACTTCCTGGTTGGATTTTTTCTCAGGTTTTTGCCTGCCATATGAGTTCTGTTATACTCACAGACATAATTCAAACAGTTTTAGAAACTTCAGAGTGTTTTCTATCCATATCTACTAATGATATGCATGACTTGGTTTCTGGGCCTGAGTAGCAGGCAGTTTACTCTGGGCACCTTATTCATCCAAGCTACTCAATACTGCCCCCCAGCCATAATAAGTTAAACTTGTCAGCCAATTAATCAATCAATCAGTCAATTAGTTAGTCTCGCTTTATTGAATAGATAGTGCTGAGTGATTAACCAACATTTTGGTTATTTTTCATTTTTTAGACAACTAATTCAACAAAAAATCCTTGTTCGTGAGCATTTCACCTTTGTCAAGTTAATCCATCCACCTGATAAGTGCGGCATATCAAGAAGCTGATTAAACAGCATGATTATTACACAGGTGCACCTTGTGCTGATGATAATAAATGGTCACTCTATAATGTGCAGTTTTGTCACACAACACAATGCCACAGATGTCTCATGTTTTGAAGGAGCATGCAATTGGAATACTGACTACAGGAATGTCCACAAGAATTGTTACCGGAGAATTGAATGTTAATTTCCCTACCATAATCACCCTCCAACTTCATTTAAGATAATATGGCAGTACGTCCAACTTGCCTCACAACCGCAGACCACGTGCAACCATGGCAGCCCCTCCACATCCGGCTTCTTCACCTGAGGGACCGTCTGAGACCAGCCATCCAGACAGCTGATGAAACTGAGGAGTATTTCTGTCAGTAATAAAGTCCTTTTGTGGGAGGAAAAAACTAATTCTCAATGTGAATTCCATTTGGCCATAATACATTTATTTAAATTGATTAATTTCCTTATATCAACTGTAACTCAGTAAAATCGTTTAAATTGTAGCATGTTGCGTTCATATTTTTGTTCAGTTTAGTTTGAAGAACGACTAAAATAGTTTTGTCAGACCGCGTAGGCAGCAGCTCTATAGAGATGAGAGGATAACATGGAATTAGATAATAGTCATCAAATAAAACACATTTGATGTTCACAACAACTGAAATATTTTATTAAAGTAAAATAATGTGAAAAACTGTTGGTTAATAAGTGATGAGCAGTAATGGGCAGTCACTACCGTCATGGGACTTGTATTCATTGTTTTATTCTGTGTTTTTACAGCATTCAACCCACATAATCGAAACCAAAATCGAAAACCATTATTATTTTTTAATAATCGAACCAAAACTGAACTAACCTAGTTTTTTAGTCTTTCTATTTCTTTGGCTGTTATTACACAAGCAGTCCAATTCTGATCCTTTGCTCAATTATTGGCAAAAGATCTGATCTGCCAATTAGTGACAAAAGATCACAATTGGGGTGCCTGGGCCTCCTGAGTGGCACAGCGGTCTGAGACACTGCATCAGGTTCAATCCCATGCTGTGTCACAACCGGCCGTGATCGGGAGTTCCATGGGATGGCGCATAATTGGCCCAGCGTTGTCCGGGTTACTGGAGGGTTTGGCCGGGTGGGGGTGGGGGGGATTTACTTGTCTCATCGTGCTCTAACGATTTGTTATAGCAGGCCGGGCGCCTGCAGGCTGACCTCGGTCGTCATTTGGACGGTGTTACCTCCGACACATTGGTGCCGGAAAAAATGGGGTAAAATACAGAAAAATAAAAAATAAATAAATAAAAATAGATAATTGGTCTGCCTGTGTAAATGCAGCCTTTCTATTGTAAAAGTGAAGCATGTTTGTATTCAAGCATCCCATCCCTCTGTGGCTATGTAAAATATCATTTTGTTTTGATAGAGGAAAGATAAGAATTTGACGGGTTGTCTTGACTCCCGAGCCTGGCTTCTGGAACAGTGAAGAGATAATAACTAGAGTAACACTAGAATGTTCCTTTTTTCATGAATGGTTGCTGAGGAGCGCTCTTCATAACTGAGCTCTTCACTTCTCTCTCACAGCTGAGTGGAGCTTCGCTTTTGCACCAGCACAGATGAACTTGGCAACCAAATAATCGCTATTGAATCAAATTAATCAAAATTCGGACAAATTATCAGAATCCCCTTCATTTGCCAAGTACGTTTACATAGTCAGAATTTGACTTGGTGATATGGTGCTGCTTGTAACAACATTTGGAGACAGAATACAGACTGAGGAATTTATCACCAGCCCATGTAACTGTAGTTGTTGGTATTTGTTGTTGTTGATGACAAGTTGCATCCTGTAAATGACTTATGTTATTCCTACATTATGACACCTGTTAACAAATGTTTTTCTTCAGAATCCAATATTAAACTAAGGTCTTTCTACACATGATTGTGTTGTGATGATTCTATGGTAGAAAACCCATTTCTGTGTTATTATTTCACCGTGATCACCGTAAAAGAAAAGTGTCCACCTTTATTTAATTTTTCATGTCCCTGTGTGTACCTCTTGTCCCTGTGTGTCTCTCCTGTCTCTCTTGTCATTTCTCTGAGCGTCAGATTAAATCTGTGCAGCCGATGGGGAAATGAATTTAACGGAGCCTGTGGGTCAACAGTAATTTTTCCTACCGAGCAGAAGTGAGCGAAGCAATCATTTATGGCGGGTCTATCTAGCTGGCCAGAAGGGCTGAGTAATGGTTATTTGGTGTGTTTCTTGGAAATATGATGCGAGGATCATTAAAGATTGTTCAGCCATTGCTCTGTCAATACATTCCTGGAATTAGCGGCCGTTCCATGGCCCAAATCATCCATGTTAGCCATAGCGTATCGTTCAGAGAGAGACTCAGAAATGACCCCTTTTCACCTTTCACTAACACATCTGTCAGTAAGACTCTTCCACTGTCATGGATCTGTTATTAATGTTGTACTGTCTCCGTATTTATCACATGTATAACTGGGTAGAAATGTTCTCAAAGGAAATTGATTTAAATGACGTTTTCCTTCACAGTCCCGAAGAAGGAAACTGAAATGCGTACGTGTGAGTGTTTTTTTTTTGTTGTTGTCCTTGAGGACATGAAAAGATAATAAAGATGTTTTTAACTTGCCCCAGATATGAAGAGTGCCTTGGTATTTTTCTAATATATTTTCCTTCAGGAACTTCTGTTCCGTCAGAACCTTCTATTACAAGTGCAGAACCTGAAACTCGTCCATTTTCAAACCCATCAGTTTGTACTGTCTTTATTGTCGGCCGTTCTATTGTATAATTGGGTAGAAATTGCTCTTGCACATTGAAATGATTTTTTTCCTCTCCCTCCCTTCTCTCCTTCCCTCCTTTAGGAACTATTCTGTCAGCATGACTCAACAGATGCAGAACCTGCAGCTGTCCCATACCAGGAAGTGCTCGGGAGGCCCTGCCTCCCCCAGCGCCGCCAAGCGCCTCTACCGGAACCTATCAGAGAAGCTGAAAGGAGGCCACTCCTCCTTCGAGGACGCCTACTTCTTCGGCCGCGGAGAACGCCACGGTCATCACAAGGGCTCGGTGAGTTGGGATTGTGTGTCCATGCGTACATGTCATGTTTGTGTGTTTGTTTTCACGTCCAAGACATTTCCAGAAAGTTGAAGCCCATTTACTGAAATTCTATACATTTACATTGGAGAACAGCAAAAACAAGCATGAATGATGTGAAGGGTGTGTGTGTGCGTGCGTGCGTGCGTGCGTGCGTGCGTGCGTGCGTATTAGAGACGTTTCAGTGTGTTCTCACACTAGGGCTGATGTGTCCCAGTCTGATGACATGTTCCACCTGGTTACATCTCACGTACAGCTTGTTGTTTACTCATCATTACAGCTATAGATGCCGTAGCCGATGAAACTACCACGTCCGTTTGGGTTATTACAACAACACAGAAGTTACTACAAACAAAAAAACTATTTTTTGACATCATCACACGCCAGATAGAACAGAATAATATGTACTGCTGGGTTTAGAACCGTTTTGTCAACAAAACACAAACTAAGGCGCTGGATGAGAACAGTGGCATTCGGATTCCATCTTTGAATGTTACCGCTTCAGCACTTTCACTGCGGTGCTACCTCCTTCTCTTCACCTCTCTTTGTGTCTCTCTCTCTCTCTCTCTCTCTCTCTCTCTCTCTCTCCACTGGATGAGTTGTAAATGTCACTGCTTTTTGGACAGAATGTTCTTACAGGCTTTTCGTTACACACAGAAGCACACTTGTCATTAGTCCTCCAGGCGTATGTATTTCCATCACGCTGAACAATAACCTAGCATTGGCTTAATCACACTCCAATTGATCTGATGTTAACCCACACACACGTTCCACAGACACACTACAATCATAATTGAACGTGAAATGAGTGATACGATATTGATTGTGCCAATCGATCAGAGAGTGTAGTTTTTTTTTTTTTATTCTGAGTGTTGGATCGTGTCAGTGTTCTCTCACTGTGACAGATAGACAGTACTGTCCCCATGTAATATGGCGTCTGCTTTCATCCAAAGCCACTTAGTCACGCATGCATACATGTTTACGTATGTGGTGGTCCTGGGAATCAAACCCAGGCGTTGCGTGTGCCATCCTCTACCAACTGAGCTACAGAGGACCACCTCTCCTCTCTACGGTCCATCAATCACTACACTTTGTTGCTGTGTCTGCCCTTGGTTTGGTTAAAGCTTCAAGTGTCTATCAGTATAGCTCAGAGCCTTCTGGAGCTGTGGGTGAGTGCTGTTGATGACGACAACAATGAGGATTGTCTCCTGACCCCTGTGTGTGTGTGTGTGTGTGCGTGCGTGTGTGTGTGTGTGTGTGTGTCCCTCCAGAACATGCAGGGTAGTGAGTGTCTGTTTGAGGCGGTGGAGCAGCAGGATGTAGATGCCGTCCAGATCCTTCTCTACCAATACACAGCTGAGGAGCTGGACCTCAACACGCCCAACAGCCAAGGGTTAACACCGCTAGACGTGGCCGTCATGACCAACAACACACCCATAGCCAAACTACTGCTGAAGGCCGGCGGCAAGGAGAGCCCTCACTGTGAGTATTTATTCACCTTCATTTAACTAGGCAAGTTAGTTAAGAACAAATTCTTATTTACAATGATGGCCTAGGAACAGTGGGTTAACTGCCTTGTTCAGGGGCAGAACGACAGATTTGTACCCTTGTCAGCTCGGGGCATTCGATCTTGCAACCTTTCGGTTACTAGTCCAACGCTCTAACCACTAGGCTACCCTGCCGTCACTACACTCTAACCAGTAGGCTACCCTGCCGTCACTACACTCTAACCACTAGGCTACCCTGCCGTCACTACACTCTAACCACTAGGCTACCCTGCCGTCACTACACTCTAACCACTAGGCTACCCTGCCGTCACCACACTCTAACCACTAGGTTACCCTGCTGTCACTACACTCTAACCACTAGGCTACCCTGCCGTCACTACACTCTAACCACTGGGTTACTCGCCGCCCCGTATACATTACGTAGGGCTCACTGTGTACACACTAAGTAGGGTACACTAAGTAAACACTATGGAGGGTGCAATGTGAGTACACACTAAGTACGGTACACTAAGTAAACACTATGGAGGGTGCAATGTGAGTACACACTAAGTAGGGTACACTAAGTAAACACTATGGAGGGTGCAATGTGAGTACACACTAAGTAGGGTACACTAAGTAAACACTATGGAGGGTGCAATGTGAGTACACACTAAGTACGGTACACTAAGTAAACACTATGGAGGGTGCAATGTGAGTACACACTAAGTAGGGTACACTAAGTAAACATTATGGAGGGTGCAATGTGAGTACACACTAAGTAGGGTACACTAAGTAAACATTATGGAGGGTGCAATGTGAGTACACACTAAGTACGGTACACTAAGTAAACACTATGGAGGGTGCAATGTGAGTACACACTAAGTAGGGTACACTAAGTAAACATTATGGAGGGTGCAATGTGAGTACACACTAAGTACGGTACACTAAGTAAACACTATGGAGGGTGCAATGTGAGTACACACTAAGTACGGTACACTAAGTAAACACTATGGAGGGTGCAATGTGAGTACACACTAAGTACGGTACACTAAGTAAACACTATGGAGGGTGCAATGTGAGTACACACTAAGTACGGTACACTAAGTAAACACTATGGAGGGTGCAATGTGAGTACACACTAAGTAGGGTACACTAAGTAAACATTATGGAGGGTGCAATGTGAGTACACACTAAGTACGGTACACTAAGTAAACACTATGGAGGGTGCAATGTGAGTACACACTAAGTACGGTACACTAAGTAAACACTATGGAGGGTGCAATGTGAGTACACACTAAGTAGGGTACACTAAGTAAACACTATGGAGGGTGCAATGTGAGTACACACTAAGTACGGTACACTAAGTAAACACTATGGAGGGTGCAATGTGAGTACACACTAAGTAGGGTACACTAAGTAAACATTATGGAGGGTGCAATGTGAGTACACACTAAGTACGGTACACTAAGTAAACACTATGGAGGGTGCAATGTGAGTACACACTAAGTACGGTACACTAAGTAAACACTATGGAGGGTGCAATGTGAGTACACACTAAGTACGGTACACTAAGTAAACACTATGGAGGGTGCAATGTGAGTACACACTAAGTAGGGTACACTAAGTAAACACTATGGAGGGTGCAATGTGAGTACACACTAAGTAGGGTACACTAAGTAAACACTATGGAGGGTGCAATGTGAGTACACACTAAGTAGGGTACACTAAGTAAACATTATGGAGGGTGCAATGTGAGTACACACTAAGTACGGTACACTAAGTAAACACTATGGAGGGTGCAATGTGAGTACACACTAAGTACGGTACACTAAGTAAACATTATGGAGGGTGCAATGTGAGTACACACTAAGTACGGTACACTAAGTAAACACTATGGAGGGTGCAATGTGAGTACACACTAAGTACGGTACACTAAGTAAACACTATGGAGGGTGCAATGTGAGTACACACTAAGTACGGTACACTAAGTAAACACTATGGAGGGTGCAATGTGAGTACACACTAAGTAGGGTACACTAAGTAAACATTATGGAGGGTGCAATGTGAGTACACACTAAGTAGGGTACACTAAGTAAACACTATGGAGGGTGCAATGTGAGTACACACTAAGTACGGTACACTAAGTAAACACTATGGAGGGTGCAATGTGAGTACACACTAAGTAGGGTACACTAAGTAAACATTATGGAGGGTGCAATGTGAGTACACACTAAGTAGGGTACACTAAGTAAACACTATGGAGGGTGCAATGTGAGTACACACTAAGTAGGGTACACTAAGTAAACATTATGGAGGGTGCAATGTGAGTACACACTAAGTAGGGTACACTAAGTAAACACTATGGAGGGTGCAATGTGAGTACACACTAAGTACGGTACACTAAGTAAACATTATGGAGGGTGCAATGTGAGTACACACTAAGTAGGGTACACTAAGTAAACATTATGGAGGGTGCAATGTGAGTACACACTAAGTACGGTACACTAAGTAAACACTATGGAGGGTGCAATGTGAGTACACACTAAGTACGGTACACTAAGTAAACATTATGGAGGGTGCAATGTGAGTACACACTAAGTACGGTACACTAAGTAAACACTATGGAGGGTGCAATGTGAGTACACACTAAGTACGGTACACTAAGTAAACACTATGGAGGGTGCAATGTGAGTACACACTAAGTACGGTACACTAAGTAAACACTATGGAGGGTGCAATGTGAGTACACACTAAGTAGGGTACACTAAGTAAACATTATGGAGGGTGCAATGTGAGTACACACTAAGTAGGGTACACTAAGTAAACACTATGGAGGGTGCAATGTGAGTACACACTAAGTACGGTACACTAAGTAAACACTATGGAGGGTGCAATGTGAGTACACACTAAGTAGGGTACACTAAGTAAACATTATGGAGGGTGCAATGTGAGTACACACTAAGTAGGGTACACTAAGTAAACACTATGGAGGGTGCAATGTGAGTACACACTAAGTAGGGTACACTAAGTAAACATTATGGAGGGTGCAATGTGAGTACACACTAAGTAGGGTACACTAAGTAAACACTATGGAGGGTGCAATGTGAGTACACACTAAGTAGGGTACACTAAGTAAACACTATGGAGGGTGCAATGTGAGTACACACTAAGTACGGTACACTAAGTAAACACTATGGAGGGTGCAATGTGAGTACACACTAAGTAGGGTACACTAAGTAAACATTATGGAGGGTGCAATGTGAGTACACACTAAGTAGGGTACACTAAGTAAACACTATGGAGGGTGCAATGTGAGTACACACTAAGTAGGGTACACTAAGTAAACATTATGGAGGGTGCAATGTGAGTACACACTAAGTAGGGTACACTAAGTAAACACTATGGAGGGTGCAATGTGAGTACACACTAAGTAGGGTACACTAAGTAAACACTATGGAGGGTGCAATGTGAGTACACACTAAGTACGGTACACTAAGTAAACACTATGGAGGGTGCAATGTGAGTACACACTAAGTAATGCAACCCAGCATTGAAACCGTGACTTAAAAATACAGGACCCTTGTTTCAAGCCTTTTCTTCTCTGAAGAGCCTGGCTGGCGCGACCCAGCTGGTACACAGCGAGGGAAAGACCCACTAGTCTGGACTATGTTTGTTGCTATAATATTCACCCCAGAAATGGAGAGATGATTTTTATTGGTTCTTTCTAACGTTTTGTTTTCCTCTGGGGCGTTGAGACGTCTTTTAAAATGGAAGGGGGCGGCGCTCGGGGGGCTGTGTATGGCTGTACAGAACCGGCCAATTAAAGCACAGCCCACTTCCTTATCAATACACTGTGCTAACATCAAACAGCCTGTTCACACTTTGAAGTCAGGAGGACTTAGAGTTTGGTGTCAGCCAGACTACTTTATGCCTTTTTATACATGGTTTTCTAGTAGGCCTGGCTGATATAGATTATTTTTTAAATATGTTTTTGCGAAAGCGATATATCAACGATAAATTATGAGAAAATATTTTTTTGGGGGGGAGGTGCTAGATCCGGGCAATATGGACAAAAAGTCATAATGAGATAAATGTAACTATTTTGCTCGATAACAACAAATGCACCAATCTTTTTTTTTATGGACAGTAAACTTTACATTAGCAGCAGAGCTCTAAACGTGTTGTTTCCAAGACAACTGAGATGGGAGTCAGCTGTTTTATCTAACATGTACAGGGAATGCCCGATGAATATTTTGATGTGCAACCTGTCAATATAGGACCCAGAATGATCAGATTTCCTTTTTTGAGAATAGTCCAACATCGTTGTGCATAGTGACCTATACGTTATATTATTTACCACCTGAGGAAGTTGGAACACAACACTGCTAACTGTAAATATGATATTGTTGCTAGATAGCCATGTATGCTATTTGAGTCATCTATGGCTATGGTCCTACGCAAACTTTCCAGCGTTAACCCTAGTCTACTTGATGTACAGTAGGCCTGGTCTACTGGATGTACAGTAGGCCTAGTCTACTTGATGTACAGTAGGCCTATCTTGCCTATGCTGCTCTGTACCATCACTCATTCATATATCCTTATGTACATATTCTTTATCCCCTTACACTGTGTACAAGACAGTAGTTTTGGAATTGTTAGTTAGATTACTTGTTATTACTGCATTGTCGGAACTAGAAGCACAAGCATTTCGCTACACTCGCATTAACATCTGCTAACCATGTGTACGTGACAAATAAAATTTGATTTGATTTGATTTTGATTTTGCCTAGTCTACTTGATGTACAGTAGGCCTAGTCTACTTGATGTACAGTAGTCCTTGTCTACTTGATGTACAGTAGGCCTAGTCTACCTGATGTACAGTAGGCCTAGTCTACTTGATGTACAGTAGGCCTAGTCTACTTGATGTACAGTAGGCCTAGTCTACTTGATGTACAGTAGGCCTAGTCTACTGGATGTACAGTAGGCCCAGTCTACTTGATGTACAGTAGGCCTAGCCTACAGGATGTACAGTAGGCCTAGTCTACCTGATGTACAGTAGGCCTAGTCTACTTGATGTACAGTAGGCCTAGTCTACTTGATGTACAGTAGGCCTAGTCTACTTGATGTACAGTAGGCCTAGTCTACTTGATGTACAGTAGGACTAGTCTACTTGATGTACAGTAGGCCTAGTCTACCTGATGTACAGTAGGCCTAGCCTACTTGATGTACAGTAGGCCTAGTCTACTTGATGTACAGTAGGCCTAGTCTACCTGATGTACAGTAGGCCTAGTCTACCTGATGTACAGTAGGCCTAGTCTACTTGATGTACAGTAGGCCTAGTCTACTTGATGTACAGTAGGCCTAGTCTACTTGATGTACAGTAGGCCTAGCCTACTTGATGTACAGTAGGCCTGTTCATTGCAAATGGTGCACCCTGCTCGGCGTCAAAATCGTTCTAACTACATGATACTCCGGTTGTATAGTGGTGCCATGAACTCAATATTAAGCAGGGAGAAATACATGAAATACTCATAGAAAACTGTGACTCTCCTCTCTATAACTACAACAACAGTAGTTGCTCGGAAAACTGTATTTTTCCCTCAATGGCATTTTGATCAACGGTCGGTCGTGTTTGTGCTTCCCAGAATGCATCTCAGAGTAGGGAGAGGGAGTGAGAGTCAGCAGTCGACAGCGAAAAACAACGACAAGCAGATACTTTCATAGTAGGAATAATATACTACATCGGCTTTTACCGTTGACCAAATAATGGTTTACAGAACAATCTACAGGAACGTTCCGTAGTAAAAGTATACCGAAGAAAAATACTACAGTCAGAGGAAGGCAATGTTTATCTTCCCAGCTCTATTTCCTATTCAATAATACTTCAGTCAGAGGAAGGCAATGTTTATCTTCCCAGCTCTATTTCCTATTCAATAATACTTCAGTCAGAGGAAGGCAATGTTTATCTTCCCAGCTCTATTTCCTATTCAATACTACTTTAGTCAGAAGAAGGCAATGTTTATCTTCCCAGCTCTGTTTCCTATTCAATACTACTTCAGTCAGATGAAGGCAATGTTTATCTTCCCAGCTCTATTTCCTATTCAATAATACTTCAGTCAGAAGAAGGCAATGTTTATCTTCCCAGCTCTATTTCCTATTCAATAATACTTCAGTCAGAGGAAGGCAATGTTTATCTTCCCAGCTCTATTTCCTATTCAATAATACTTCAGTCAGAGGAAGGCAATGTTTATCTTCCCAGCTCTATTTCCTATTCAATACTACTTCAGTCAGAGGAAGGCAATGTTTATCTTCCCAGCTCTATTTCCTATTCAATACTACTTCAGTCAGAGGAAGGCAATGTTTATCTTCCCAGCTCTATTTCCTATTCAATACTACTTTAGTCAGAAGAAGGCAATGTTTATCTTCCCAGCTCTATTTCCTATTCAATAATACTTCAGTCAGAGGAAGGCAATGTTTATCTTCCCAGCTCTATTTCCTATTCAATACTACTTTAGTCAGAAGAAGGCAATGTTTATCTTCCCAGCTCTGTTTCCTATTCAATACTACTTCAGTCAGATGAAGGCAATGTTTATCTTCCCAGCTCTATTTCCTATTCAATAATACTTCAGTCAGAAGAAGGCAATGTTTATCTTCCCAGCTCTATTTCCTATTCAATAATACTTCAGTCAGAGGAAGGCAATGTTTATCTTCCCAGCTCTATTTCCTATTCAATACTACTTCAGTCAGAAGAAGGCAATGTTTATCTTCCCAGCTCTATTTCCTATTCAATAATACTTCAGTCAGAGGAAGGCAATGTTTATCTTCCCAGCTCTGTTTCCTATTCAATACTACTTTAGTCTACTACTACTTTAGTCTACTACTACTTTAGTCTACTACTACTTTAGTCTACTACTACTTTAGTCTACTACTACTTTAGTCTTCTACTACTGTAGTGTAATACTACTTTAGTGTAATACTCCATCTCTCCTAGACAGATGGTTCTTAGCTTGTCCAACATCCCTGGACAGGAAAGCACCTCACAAGCCTTCTGTGTGTGTGTGTGTGTGTGTGTGTGTGTGTGTGTGTGTGTGTGTGTGTGTGTGTGTGTGTGTGTGTGTGCGCGTCTGCTCCATGTTAGTGACACGTCTAACTGGGGTGAAACAGTGGCCACTTCAGAGTTTAACTAACCAAGTCTAGAGGGGCCTCCACACATCCCCTATCCCTATCCCAGGCCAGAGGAGGGGCCCCCACACATCCCCTAACCCTATCCCAGGCCAAAGGAGGGGCCTCCACACATCCCCTATCCCTATCCCAGGCCAGAGGAGGGGCCCCCACACATCCCCTAACCCTATCCCAGGCCAGAGGAGGGGCCCCCACACATCCCCTAACCCTATCCCAGGCCAAAGGAGGGGCCTCCACGCATCCCCTATCCCTATCCCAGGCCAGAGGAGGGGCCCTAACACATCCCCTAACCCTATCCCAGGCCAGAGGAGGGGCTCCCACACATCCCCTAACCCTATCCCAGGCCAGAGGAGGGGCCACCACACATCCCCTAACCCTATCCCAGGCCAGAGGAGGGGCCACCACACATTCCCTATCCCTATCCCAGGCCAGAGGAGGGGCCCCCACACATCCCCTAACCCTATCCCAGGCCAGAGGAGGGGCCCCCACACATCCCCTAACCCTATCCCAGGCCAGAGGGGGGGCCACCAGGGCCTCCCCACTGAAAAGCCCTGACAAAGTTTGACATTTAATGGTTTAACTTTTCCAACGATGCATGTAACGCCCTGCCAATTATACCTAAGTGATTTATTGTCCTCCGGGGCTGAGAGCGGAGAACGTCAAGTGTTTTTATAAACACACGCTCACACAGAGCACACACGCACACACAGAGCACACACGCTCACACAGAGCACACACGCTCACAGAGAGCACACACGCTCACACAGAGCACACACGCTCACACAGAGCACACACGCACACGTCTTACTGTGGTACAAACCGATCCCTGTAAACAAACAGAGGGGTAAGCGCGTTTCTGTTTATCCTCCTGGGGCTGACTGGGTTGGATTGGAGGGGTGGGGGATCTGACAGACCAGGTATAGAGAGGGTTGGCTGGGTTGGGTTGGAGGGGTGGGGTGGGGGGTCTGACAGACCAGATATGGAGAGGGTTGACTGGGTTGGAGGGGTGGGGGATCTGACAGACCAGGTATGGAGAGGGTTGACTGGGTTGGAGGGGTGGGGGATCTGACAGACCAGGTATGGAGAGCGTTGACTGGGTTGGAGGGGTGGGGGTCTGACAGACCAGCTATTGAGATGGTTGACTGGGTTGGGGTGGAGGGGTGTGTTGGGGAGGTTGTCTGACAGACCAGGTATGGAGAGGGTTGGCTGGGTTGGGTTGGAGGCGTGCGGGTCTGACAGACCAAGTATGGAGAGATTTGACTGGGTTGGGGTGGAGGGGTGGGGTGGGGGTCTGACAGACCAGGTATGGAGAGATTTGACTGGGTTGGGGTGGAGGGGTGGGGTGGGGGTCTGACAGACCAGATATAGAGAGGGTTGACTGGGCTGGGTTGGAGGGGTGGGGTGGGGGGTCTGACAGACCAGTTATGGAGAGGGTTGGCTGGTTTGGAGGGGTGGGGTGGGGGTCTGACAGACCAGGTATGGAGAGGGTTGACTGGGTTGTGGTGGAGGGGTGGGGGATCTGACAGACCAAGTATGGAGAGGGTTGACTGGTTTGGGGTGGAGGGGTGGGGTGGGGGGTCTGACAGACCATGTATGGAGAGGGTTGGCTGGGTTGGGTTGGAGGGGTGGGGTGGGGGATCTGACAGACCAGGTATGGAGAGAGTTGACTGGAGTGGAGGGGTGGGGTGGGGTGGAGGTCTGACAGACCAGGTATGGAGAGGGTTGGCTGGGTTGGGGAAGAGGGGTGGGGTGGGGGGTCTGACAGACCAGGTATGGAGAGAGTTGACTGGGGTGGAGGGGTGGGGTGGAGGTCTGACAGACCAGGTATGGAGAGGGTTGGCTGGGTTGGAGGGGTGGTGTGGGGGTCTGACAGACCAGGTATGGAGAGGGTTGGGCTGGAGGGGTGGAGTGGGGGGTGGGGTGAGTGGGGTGACAGACTGGGTCAGAGAGATTACTCAAGATTCAAGTCGAAATTTGACGTTGTTGCAGGTCATAAGGACATTTGGGATACGGCTTCAAAACCGTCCACTAGGGGCAAAAAAAGAACATTCTAAAATCTGTTGCCGGGAGCTGGGATTGAAGCCACCAGCAGTCTATGGAGTGGGAGCACGCTGCTTAGACCACTGCGCCAGTCGTCCACAATGACCCAAACCATAATCCTTACTTTAACCAATCGGAATTAGAAGTTTACCCAAAAGTTTTTTCTGTATGTCCCAAACGTGAACCTTTAACTTAACCCAGTCGGAATGAATGCCTTAATGTAACCGTAGAGTTGTTTTTGTGTGCCTAATACGCCTAAAACATCTGTGCCCTAATACAGGATTTTGCCACTAGGGGCAATGGTGAGCACCTTTAGGCTTGGATTTTGCTAAGATGTTGTGGACGGGGGTGGTGGATGGGCGTAATCTGCGAGCTCTGGCCACGAGGATGGCGTGTTCAATCACAATGATTGGCACTTGTTTTTGCAACATTGACATTTGGAGCAATTTGGAGAAAGGTGGGAAAACATCTAATTCTGCAGTGAGACTGAGGGCTTGATGGGTGTGGTAGCCCAACCATGGAGCGGGTTGGAGGGTAATTAACGAGTCCCGCCAGGGGACTTTATTTAGGTCCCACCGTTCCTCATCCCGCCGTAGAACTGACCTGCCGGCAGACAGGCCAGACAATGGGCCTGTGTGTGAGCTTGTGTGTATGCGTTCATGCGTGTGTGTGTGGCTGGATGGACAGCTCTGCATGTTAATTTATAGCCCCATCAATTAACCACAGCCTGCGTCAGGCCTGTCACTCCTGAAGAAGCAGGAAATTGCACCTCGACGAGGCTAATACGGCTGCCACTCTTTTCCACTGCAGCCCAGACTCTGGATGTGTCCCAAACGGCACCCTATTCCCTACCTGGTCCCTATTGTTCCTGGTCAAAACTAGTGCACTTCAAGAAGTAGTGCACCATTTACAACGTAGCTTCAGACTTAGCTCAGACCCCCAGGTAACGAGATGGAAGGATGGAGGGATCACTGGGCTGTTTACTTACTCTGTCGTCCTCCCTCTTTGTCACTCACCATCCCTCCACCCTCTCTACAACCCTCCCACCCCAGGGGCTAGGGGCACGGTGAGAGGTCCGTGAAAGAGGGTCTTCTCCTACAGACTTGGTTATTTGTTTATGTCATGGTCAATGACGAGAGACAGCGAGAGAGAGCGAGAGAGAGCGAGAGAGAGAGAGAGAGAGAGAGAGAGAGAGAGAGAGAGAGAGAGAGAGAGAGAGAGAGAGAGAGAGAGAGAGAGAGAGAGAGAGAGAGAGAGAGAGAGAGAGAGAGAGAGAGAGAGAGAGAGAGAGACGTTCTACTGCAGGGAGTGCTGGCACGAGGGCTAGGGTTTTACTATGACAAATCCGTGAGGCCAAATACACGTCTGTCTGTGTATTCCACTCACCCGCCAAGCAGGGGAATTCTACTAGTCTATCCTCGCATCCACATTGGACCTTTCAAAGCAGTGTGAAACTTTGTGTTCTCTCAGTGAAACTTGAGCTCTTTTCCAACTCTAATGATAATCTGTGTTTCACTGAATCTCCCATAGTAACCTGTGTCTGTATCCCATAGTAACCTGTGTTCTGTATCCCATAGTAACCTGTGTTCTGTATCCCATAGTAACCTGTGTTTTGTATCCCAAAGTAATGTGTCTTCCATCTCCCATGGTAACGTGTTCTGTATCCCATAGTAATGTGTCTTCCATCTCCCATGGTAATGTGTTCTGTATCCCATAGTAACCTGTGTTCTGTATCCCATAGTAACCCGTGGTCTGTATCCCATAGTTACCCGTGTTCTGTATCCCATAGTAACATGTGTTCTGTATCCCATAGTAACCTGTGTACTGTATCCCATAGTAACCAGTGTTATGTATCCCAATATAACCTGTGTTCTGTATCCCATAGTAACCTGTGTTCTGTATCCCATGGTAACCTGTGTTCTGTATCCCATAGTAACATGTGTTCTGTATCCCATAGTAACCTGTGTTCTGTATCCAATGGTAACCTGTGTTTTTCCCATGATCCACGGGTCCTCCTCTCAGATCCCCCCACTATGTCAGTCTGTTTGTGTCTAGTCAGCTGTAACAAGCAAGTCGAGCTGCAAGGTCTGTGGCCTGTACTTCTCTGAGTGGCCCTTGATAACAGAAGGCACAACACTCACTCTAACACAGTTTTTTTGAACTTTTGGAAAATATGAATCCTGTTTCCATAGATCATCCTTGAGATGTTTCCATAACTTGATTGGAGTCCACCGGTGGTAAATTCAATTTACAGGATTTGGAAAGGCACACACCTGTCTATGTCAGAGCAAAAACCAAGCCATGAGGTCGAAGGAATTGTCCGTAGAGCTCCGAGACAGGATTGTGTCGCGGCACAAATCTGGGAAGGGTACCAAAACATTTCTACAGCATTGAAGGTCCCCAAGAACACCGTGGCCTCCATCATTCTTAAATGGAAGAAGTTTGGAACCAACAAGACTCTTCCTAGAGCTGGCCGCCCGGCCAAACTGAACAATTGGGGGAGAAAGACCTTGGTCAGGAAGGTGACCAAGAACTCGATGGTCACTCTGACAGAGCTCCTCAGGAAAATTGACATGACAGCCTGCTTGAAGTTTGCCAAAAGGCACCTGAAGGACTCTCAGACCATGAAAAATAAGATTCTCTGGTCTGATAAAACCAATATTGAACTCTTTGGCCTGAATGCCAAGCGTCACGTCTGGAGGAAACCTGGCACCATCCCTACGGTGAAGCATGGTGGTGGCAGTATCATGATGTGGGGATGATTTTCAACTGCAGGGAATGGGGGACTAGTCAGGATCGAGGGAAAGATGAATGGAACAAAATACAGAGAGATCCTTGATGAAATCCTGCTCCAGAGCCTTCAGGACCTCAGACTGGGGTGAAGGTTCACCTTCCAACAGGACAAAGAGCCTAAGCACACAGCCAAGAGGCAGGAGTGGCTTCGGGACAAGTCTCTGAATGTCCTTGAGTGGCCCAGCCAGAGCCTGGATTTGAACCTGATCAAACATCTCTTAAGAGACCTGAAAATATCTGTGCAGCAACACTCCCCATCCAGCCTGACAGAGCTTGAGAGGATCTGCAGAGAAGAAGGGGAGAAACTCCCCAAATACAGGTTTGCTAAGCTTGTAGCGTCATACCCAAGAATACTCAATCGCTGCCAATGGTGCTTCAAGAAAGTACTGAGTAAAGTGTCTGAATACTTACAGAGTCGCGGTGAGCCGTATATTCCGCCATTGAGAGCTAGCTAGCTAAAATTGATTTTGGGCATCAATATGGCGGCCACTCTGGCTGAGAACATTCATGACAGTGGTGTGACATGACAGATGCAACCCATGTCTGTCTGTGTTCTAGTCCTTCTAGAGTGGTGAGGCTGTGCGGAGGGCAGGAGAACTACAATGGTACGTCTAGAACTTGTCTGTTTTGTGTCTGTGTTGTAGTTGTCAGTGTGGAGAGTCGCGAGGCCCACCTTAGCAGCCTGGTCATCGAAGCAGAGAGGAGGGCAGGGGAGCTGGCTGCTCAGGCCCAAAGAGACGGCCTTAGCCTGGAGGCCTGTGACAAGGACAAGCAGCTCCGAGCCTGGGAGTGGAGGTGCAAGCTCTACAAACGCATGACGACTGGCTTCCAGCATGCACGTGAGTATGCTGGGATCGTGTGTGTTTGTGGAGGGGGGAGGCTGTGTGTGTGTGTGTGTGTGTGTGTGTGTGTGTGTTTCGTTGTTCCTTTCTAATCAGGGACTGGTTTAGACCTGGGACACCAGGTAGGTGCAAATAATTATCAGGTAGAACAGAAAACCAGGAGGCTCTGGATCTCGTGTGGTCAGAGTTGAATACCTCTGGCTTAAGTAAACGCCATGGTGGAGGAGTTTGCTGAAGTGCTTCTGAAAACATACTAGAAAACATACTAGAACTGTAGAACTGTGGCAAACGTGTTGTTGTTGGTGTTGTTGTTGGAGGGGAGGACAGGAAGAGAGGAGGACAGGAAGAGATGAGGTGAGGAGGACAGGAACAGAGGAGGGGAGGAGGACAGGAAGAGATGAGGGGAGGACAGGAAGAGATGAGGGGAGGACAGGAAGAGAGGAGGAGAGGAGGACAGGAAGAGAGGAGGGGAGAACAGGAAGAGAGGAGGGGAGGAGAGGAGGACAGGAGGAGAAGAGGGGAGGACAGGAGGAGAAGAGGGGAGGAGGACAGGAGGGGAAGAGGGGAGGACAGGAAGAGAGGAGGGGAGAACAGGAAGAGAGGAGGGGAGGAGAGGAGGACAGGAGGAGAAGAGGGGAGGGGGACAGGAGGATGGGAGGGGAGGAGGACAGGAAGAGAGGAGGGGAGAACAGGAAGAGAGGAGGGGAGGAGGACAGGAGGAGAAGAGGGGAGGAGGACAGGACGAGAAGAGGGGAGAACAGGAAGAGAGGAGGACAGGAAGAGAAGAGGGGAGGAGGACAGGAGGAGAAGAGGGGAGAACAGGAAGAGAGGAGGGGAGGAGGACAGGAAGAGAAGAGGGGAGAACAGGAAGAGAGGAGGGGAGGAGGACAGGAAGAGAAGAGGGGAGGAGGACAGGAGGAGAGGAGAAGGACAGGAAGAGAGGAGGGGAGAACAGGAAGAGAGGGGGGAGGAGGACATGAAGAGAAGAGGGGAGGAGGACAGGAGGAGAGGAGGACAGGAGGAGAAGAGGGGAGCAGGACAGGAGGAGAAGAGGGGAGAACAGGAAGAGAGGAGGGGAGGAGGACAGGAGGAGAAGAGGGGAGAACAGGAAGAGAGGAGGGGAGGAGGACAGGAGGAGAAGAGGGGAGGACAGGAAGAGAGGAGGGGAGAACAGGAAGAGAGGAGGGGAGGAGAGGAGGACAGGAGGAGAAGAGGGGAGGACAGGAGGAGAAGAGGGGAGGAGGACAGGAGGGGAAGAGGGGAGGACAGGAAGAGAGGAGGGGAGAACAGGAAGAGAGGAGGGGAGGAGAGGAGGACAGGAGGAGAAGAGGGGAGGGGGACAGGAGGATGGGAGGGGAGGAGGACAGGAAGAGAGGAGGGGAGAACAGGAAGAGAGGAGGGGAGGAGGACAGGAGGAGAAGAGGGGAGGAGGACAGGACGAGAAGAGGGGAGAACAGGAAGAGAGGAGGGGAGGAGGACAGGAAGAGAAGAGGGGAGGAGGACAGGAGGAGAAGAGGGGAGAACAGGAAGAGAGGAGGGGAGGAGGACAGGAAGAGAAGAGGGGAGAACAGGAAGAGAGGAGGGGAGGAGGACAGGAAGAGAAGAGGGGAGGAGGAGAGGAGGAGGACAGGAAGAGAGGAGGGGAGAACAGGAAGAGAGGGGGGGAGGAGGACATGAAGAGAAGAGGGGAGGAGGACAGGAGGAGAGGAGGGGAGGAGGACAGGAGGAGAAGAGGGGAGGAGGACAGGAGGAGAAGAGGGGAGAACAGGAAGAGAGGAGGGGAGGAGGACAGGAGGAGAAGAGGGGAGAACAGGAAGAGAGGAGGGGAGGAGGACAGGAGGAGAAGAGGGGAGAACAGGAAGAGAGGAGGGGAGGAGGACAGGAGGAGAAGAGGGGAGAACAGGAAGAGAGGAGGGGAGGAGGACAGGAAGAGAAGAGGGGAGGAGGACAGGAGGAGAAGAGGGGAGAACAGGAAGAGAGGAGGGAAGGACAGGAAGAGAGGAGGGGAGGAGGACAGGAGGAGAGGAGGGGAGGAGGACAAGAAGAGAGGAGGAGGACAGGAAGAGAAGAGGGGAGGACAGGAGAAGAGGAGGGGAGGAGGACAGGAAGAGATGAGGGGAGAACAGGAAGAGAGGAGGGGAGGAGGACAGGAAGAGAGGAGGGGAGGAGGACAGGAGGACAGGAAGAGAGGAGGGGAGAACAGGAAGAGAGGAGGGGAGGAAGACAGGAAGAGAGGAGGGGAGAACAGGAAGAGAGGAGGGGAGGAGGACAGGAAGAGAAGAGGGGAGGAGGACAGGAAGAGAAGAGGAGGGGAGGACAGGAAGAGATGAAGGGAGGACAGGAAGAGAGGAGGGGAGGACAGGAAGAGATGAAGGGAGGACAGGGAGAGAGGAGGGGAGGAGGACTGGAAGAGAGGGGGAGAGGAGGACAGGAAGAGATGAGGGGAGGAGGGCAGGAAGAGAGGAGGGGAGGAGGACAGGAAGAGATAAAGGGAGGACAGGAAGAGAGGATGGGAGGAGGACTGGAAGAGAGGAGGGGAGGAGGACAGGCAGAGAGGAGGGGAGGAGGACAGGAAGAGAGGAGGGAGGAGGACAGGAGGAGGGGAGGAGGACAGGAAGAGAGGAGGGGAGGAGGACAGGAGGAGGGGAGAAGGACATGAAGAGAGGAGGGGAGAACAGGAAGAGAGGAGGGGAGGAGGACAGGAAGAGAAGAGGGGAGAACAGGAAGAGAGGAAGGGAGGAGGACAGGAAGAGAGGAGGGGAGAACAGGAAGAGAGGAGGGGAGGAGGACAGGCAGAGATGAAGGGAGGACAGGAAGAGAAGAGGGGAGGAGGACAGCAAGAGAAGAGGGGAGGAGGACAGGAAGAGAGGAGGGGGGGAGGACAGGCAGAGAGGAGGGGAGGAGGACAGGCAGAGAGGAGGGGAGGACGACAGGCAGAGAGGAGGGGAGGAGGACAGGCAGAGAGGAGGGGAGGAGGACAGGCAGAGAGGAGGGGAGGAGGACAGGAAGAGAGGAGGGGAGGAGGACAGGAAGAGAGGAGGGGAGGAGGACAGGAGGAGGACAGGAAGAGAGGAGGGAGGAGGACAGGAAGAGAAGAAGGGAGGAGGACAGGAAGAGAGGAGGGGAGGAGGACAGGAAGATAAGAGGGAGGAGGACAGGAAGAGAGGAGGGGAGGACGACAGGAAGAGATGAAGGGAGGACAGGAAGAGAGGAGGGGAGGAGGACTGGAAGAGAGGGGGGAGGAGGACAGGAAGAGATGAGGGGAGGACAGGAAGAGATGAAGGGAGGACAGGAAGAGAGGAGGGGAGGAGGACAGGAAGAGAGGAGGGAGGAGGACAGGAAGAGAGGAGGGGAGGAGGGGAGGACGAGATGAAAGGAGGACAGGAAGAGAGGAGGCGAGGAGGACAGGAGGAGAGGAGGACTGGAGGACTGGAAGAGAGGAGGGGAGGATGACGAGAGGAGAGACAAACACACACATGCACTTACGCAAAGACACACAAAGACACACACTATTTCTTTACCTTTGATATTGAATAATGCAATGTTGAGGAAGAACTTGCAAGTCAGCATTTCACTGTTCTGTTTACACCTGCTGTATCCTGTGCAAGTGACAAACACACTTTGATTTGACAAACACACATGATCTGCTTCTCTATCAGTAAGGTACATGTCTGTTGTGTTTGTGCCCCATCTAAACTGAACACACAACCATCTGTTTGGGCTGGCAGTTTACTCTGACCGCTCACTTAAATGGACACATTAAATCAGGTTACAGACATGTAGCTAATTTCTAGGACTCCTAGACTTCACCAGCAGTATCAGCAGGTTAACAAACCATCTGGCCTTAATGTACTTCATGTACTTATATAAACAGTACAGACACAAGAGGACTGGCCCCACCTCAAATCCTGGTTCCTCTTGACCAGGTACAGACACAAGAGGACTGGCCCCACCTCAAATCCTGGTTCCTCTTGACCAGGTACAGACACAAGAGGACTGGCCCCACCTCAAATCCTGGTTCCTCTCGACCAGGTACAGCCAGAAGAGGACTGGCCCCATCTCAAATCCTGGTTCCTCTCGACCAGGTACAGCCAGAAGAGGACTGGTCTCACCTCAAATCCTGGTTCCTCTTGACCAGGTACATCAGAGGAGGACTGGTCCCACCTCAAATCCTGGTTCCTCTTGACCAGGTACATCAGAAGAGGACTGGTCCCACCTCAAATCCTGGTTCCTCTTGACCAGGTACATCAGAAGAGGACTGGTCCCACCTCAAATCCTGGTTCCGCTCTACCAGGTACAGCCAGAAGAGGACTGGCCTCACCTCAAATCCTGGTTCCTCTCGACCAGGTACAGCCAGAAGAGAACTGGCTTCACCTCAAATCCTGGTTCCTCTCGACCTGGTACAGCCAGAAGAGGACTTGCCCCACCTCAAATCCAGGTTCCTCTCTACCTGGTACAGCCAGAAGAGGACTTGCCCCACCTCAAATCCTGGTTCCGCTCTACCAGGTACAGCCAGAAGAGGACTGGCCTCACCTCAAATCCTGGTTCCTCTCGACCAGGTACAGACAGAAGAGGACTGGCCCCACCTCAAATCCTTGTTCTTCTCTACCAGGTACAACCAGAAGAGAACTGGCCCCACCTCAAATCCTGGTTCCTCTCTACCAGATAGAGCCAGAAGAGTACTGCCTTCCCCACCTGATCCTGGTTCCTGGTTCCTCTTTACCAGTACAGCCAGAAGAGGACTGGACCCCCCTCTAACCCTGGTTCCTCTCGACCAGGTACAGCCAGAAGAGGACTGCCCCCCCCCCCCCCTTTGAAGCCTGGTTCCTCTTTACCAGTACGGCCAGAAGAGGACTGCCCCCCACCTTGAAGCCTGGTTCCTCTTTACCAGTACGGCCAGAAGAGGACTGCCCCCCACCTTGAAGCCTGGTTCCTCTCAACCAGGTACAGCCAGAAGAGGACTGGCCGCCCCTCAATGTCTGGTTCCTCTCTAGATTTCGTCCTAGGTTCCTGCCTTTCTCGGGAGTTTTTCCTATTTACTGTTTCTGATCTTGCATTGCTTGCGCTTTGTGGTTTTAGGCTGGGCATCTGTAAAGCACTTTGTGACAACTTAAAAGGGCTTTCTAAAGTGTATTTGATGTGATTTGTAGGTGTGCCAGAGCCCCCGTCTGCAGTGCGTCTCAGTGTAACCAGTAGCTCCTCTCTCACGGTCACATTCCAGGAGCCCCGCTGCCTCAACTCTGCTGTGATCACCAAGCACAGAGGTACACACACACACACACACACACACACACACACACACACACACACACACACACACACACAGATTAAAAGAGCAGCAATGCAGAAAGGAAACTAAATGGGTAGGAACAAATAAATGATTGTTCCCTTAATTTGTTACTTTCGCCTTCTATTTGTATCTCTCTCTCTCTGTCTCTCTCCTTCTCTCTTGTCTGTTTCTCTCTCTCTCTCAATTCAATTTAAATTGAAGTTCTCTCAATTAAATTCAATTTAAATGGAAGGTCTCTCTCTCTCTCAATTAAGTTCAATTTAAATTGAAGGTCTCTCTCTCAATTAAATTCAATTTAAATTGAAGGTCTCTCTCTCTCTCTCAATTAAATTCAATTTAAATTGAAGGTCTCTCTCTCTGTCTCATCTGTTTCTAACCTCTGTACCCCGTCTGTCTGTCATCTCACTAACCTGCCCCCCTCTAGCCCTGTGGGATGACAGTAAATCTATTCCCCATGCCATGACTGGTATTCCCTCCCTCCCTCCCTCCCTCCCTCCCTCCCTCCCTCCCTCCCTCTCTCTCTCTCTCTCTCTCTCTCTCTCTCCCTCCCTCCCTCCCTCCCTAAAGAGCCCAGCAGAGAGAGAGATCAGTGTATTGACCTGGAAAGGGCTGGTCATTTTGGACTAATAGACTTCTGCTGCAGATGTAGCATGTCACAACAGGCTTTGTAATGGTTTATAGTGGTGCTGCTGTCTACTCAGCAAGGCTTTTCCCTACATGTGTACACGTCTTCACATGCCGTTGAGACGTTCTGTGTCAACTGCTGACAAAGCAGAAGCAAAGGAGTGAAAATGAGAGAGACTGTACAGAGAGGGAGAGAGAGAGAGAGGGAGAGAGAGAGGGAGAGAGGGAGAGAGAGAGAGAGAGGCAGAGAGAGAGAGGAGAGAGAGAGAGGGAGAGAGAGAGAGGCAGAGAGAGAGAGAGAGAGAGAGAGAGAGAGAGAGAACAAACACAATTTTGATCAACTCTAATATCTACTGGGTGAAATACCACAGTGTGCCATCACAGCAGCAAGATTTGTGACCTGTTGCCACAAGAAAAGGGAAACCAGTGAAGAACAAACACCATTGTAAATACAACCCATATTTATGCTTATTTATTTTCCCTTGTGTACTTTAACCATTTGTACATTGTTACAACACTGTGTATATATATATATATATATATATATATATAATATGACATTTGTAATGTTTATTGTTTTTTGTTTTTGAACTTCTGTATGTGTAATGTTTGTTGTTAATTTTTATTGTTTATTTCACTTTTGTATATTATCTACCTCACTTGCTTTGGCAATGTTAACATATGTTTCCCATGCCAATAAAGCCCTTAAATTGAAATTGAATTGAATCGAGAGAGACAGAGAGAAAGAGAGATAGGGAAAGCGAGGGACACCACACGCCTCAAGGCATTAGTAGATGAGAAGGTTAATAGTGTAATACACAGCACCAGGTGACCTATCGATTTATTATAAGGACACACACACACACACACACACACACACGCACACGCACACGCACACGCACACACACACACAGCCTGTGTTGTTAATGTCTGTGAGTATTTGTAATGTTGACTGTGTGTGTGTGTGTGTGTGTGTGTGTGTGTGTGTGTGTGTGTGTGTGTGTGTTATTACAGTGGAGTGGAGCTGTCTAAAGGACTTTTCCATGCTGGCTGGAGACATGGTGTTGGAAAACCTACAGACACTCAAGTGTACCATCAACGGCCTCACCATGGTAAATAATGAAGGAACACAAAGAGAGAGGGAGAGGAAGATAGAGACTGAGAAATGGAACAAAGAGAGAGGGAGAGGAAGATAGAGACTGAGAAAAGGAACAAAGAGAGAGGGAGAGGAAGATAGAGACTGAGAAAAGGAACAAAGAGAGAGAGAAGAGATACAAAGTGGGAGTGAGAAGGCGCACAGAAAGAGAGAGCGAGAGGAGCGCAGAGAGAGAGCGAGGAGCAAAGAGAAAGAGGAGCGCAGAGAGAGAGAGGAGCAGAGAGAGAGAGGAGCGCAGAGAGAGAGAGGAGCAGAGAGAGAGAGAGGAGCGCAGAGAGAGAGAGAGGAGCAGAGAGAGGAGCAGAGCGAGAGAGGAGCAGAGAGAGAGAGGAGCAGAGAGAGAGAGGAGCAGAGAGAGAGAGGAGCACAAAGAGAGAGGAGCGCAGAGAGAGAGGAGTGCAGAGAGAGAGGAGCGCAGAGAGGAGCACAAAGAGAGAGGAGCGCAGAGAGAGAGGAGCAGAGAGAGAGAGGAGCACAGAGAGAGAGAGGAGCACAAAGAGAGAGGAGCATAGAGAGAGAGAGGAGGACAAAGAGAGAGGAGCGCAGAGAGAGACAGGAGCAGAGAGAGAGAGGAGCGCAGAGAGAGAGTGGAGCACAGAGAGGGAGGAGCGCAGAGAGAGAGGAGCACAAAGAGAGAGGAGCGCAGAGAGAGACAGGAGCACAGAAAGAGAGAGGAGCGCAAAGAGAGAGAGGAGCGCAGAGAGAGAGAGGAGCGCAGAGAGAGAGAGGAGCGCAGAGAGAGAAAGGAGCCCAAAGAGAGAGGCTGGCAGAGAGAGAGGTGCTCAGAGAGAGAGAGGAGCAGAGAGAGAGGAGCACAAAGGGAGAGGAGCTCAAAGAGAGAGAGGAGCGCAGAGAGAGAGAGGAGCGCAGAGAGAGAGAGGAGCGCAGAGAGAGAGGTGCACAAAGGGAGAGAGGAGCACAAAGAGAGAGGAGCACAGAGAGAGAGGAGCACAGAGAGAGAGGAGCACAGAGAGAGAGAGGAGCACAGAGAGAGAGAGGAGCACAGAGAGAGAGAGGAGCGCAGAGAGAGAGAGGAGCACAAAGAGAGAGAGGAGCGCAAAGAGAGAGGGGCACAAAGAGAGAGAGGAGCGCAGAGAGAGAGGAGCACAAAGAGACAGAGGAGCACAAAGAGAGAGAGGAGCACAAAGAAAGAGAGGAACACAAAGAGAGAGGAGCACAGAGAGAGAGGAGCACAAAGAGAGAGAGGAGCGCAAAGAGAGAGAGGAGCACAGAGAGAGAGAGGAGCACAAAGAGAGAGAGGAGTGCAAAGAGAGAGGAGCACAAAGAGAGAGAGGAATGCAAAGAGAGAGAGGAGCACAGAGAGAGAGAGAGGAGCGCAAAGAGAGAGAGGAGCACAGAGAGAGAGAGTAGCACAAAGAGAGAGAGGAGCGCAAAGAGAGAGAGGAGCGCAAAGAGAGAGAGGAGCGCAAAGAGAGAGAGGAGCGCAAAGAGAGAGGAGCACAAAGAGAGAGGAGCACAGAGAGAGAGAGGAGCACAGAGAGAGAGAGGAGTATACAGTAATTGGTCGGGTGAGTAAAGGAGAAGTGTGTGATGGAGGGAGGAAGTAAAGTAGTGTGTAAATGACTTAGTAATGACACAGTAGTGGAATGAGGGGGTGAACTAATTGCACGTAACTGAACCCCACCACTCCATAGCTCTGTCTGATCTCCTACTGTAGGATGTGATATCACTTGCTCAACTTTAATCTGCTTTCACGCTCTTCTTCGGGTTAGTACTTACACTGTGTGTGTGTGTGTGTGTGTGTTCCAGGGGAGGCTGTACTATGTCCAAGTGTCAGCCTACAACATGAAGGGTTGGGGTCCACCTCAGTCAACTCTACCCCCCTCCGCTTCACCCTCCAGTGAGTTCCTTACTTTGTTAGGTTTGAATCAAAACTTTCTTGACTCTAGCTTCATACTAAATGGTAGAATCGGTCTGGGCACTGCTGTAAAAACCGCAGAGGGTTTTTTTTCCTAGAAAATTATAAGACGTGTCACGTAGTGTCATGTTCACACAGCCTGCTATGACAGTTTACATCACACAGCCTGCTATGAACAGTTTTCATCACACAGCCTGCTATGACAGTTTACATCACACAGCCTGCTATGACAGTTTTCATCACACAGCCTGCTATGACAGTTTACATCACACAGCCTGCTATGACAGTTTTCATCACACAGCCTGCTATGACAGTTTTCATCACACAGCCTGCTATGACAGTTTTCATCACACAGCCTGCTATGACAGTTTTCATCACACAGCCTGCTATGACAGTTTTCATCACACAGCCTGCTATGACAGTTTTCATCACACAGCCTGCTATGACAGTTTACATCACACAGCCTGCTATGACAGTTTTCATCACACAGCCTGCTATGACAGTTTACATCACACAGCCTGCTATGACAGTTTTCATCACACAGCCTGCTATGACAGTTTTCATCACACAGCCTGCTATGACAGTTTTCATCACACAGCCTGCTATGACAGTTTTCATCACACAGCCTGCTATGACAGTTTTCATCACACAGCCTGCTATGACAGTTTACATCACACAGCCTGCTATGACAGTTTTCATCACACAGCCTGCTATGACAGTTTTCATCACACAGCCTGCTATGACAGTTTTCATCACACAGCCTGCTATGACAGTTTTCATCACACAGCCTGCTATGACAGTTTTCATCACACAGCCTGCTATGACAGTTTTCATCACACAGCCTGCTATGACAGTTTTCATCACACAGCCTGCTATGACAGTTTTCATCACACAGCCTGCTATGACAGTTTTCATCACACAGCCTGCTATGGCAGTTTTCATCACACAGCCTGCTATGACAGTTTTCATCACACAGCCTGCTATGACAGTTTTCATCACACAGCCTGCTATGACAGTTTTCATCACACAGCCTGCTATGGCAGTTTTCATCACACAGCCTGCTATGACAGTTTTCGTCAACTCCATCATTCAGTCGGATTGAAACTCAGACAAGTTTTACTCCCTGTGTTCTATCTTGAGATTTAGTGATGGGGAAAAATCAATACAGTAGAGTATCGCGATATTATATTGATTCTATGACTCCAAGTATCGATTCTCTAATAATTGTTACGAATAAATTATATTATTGAATTTTCATCCCTAACTAGGGGTTGGTATAATGCCACCACTATAATGATGTTTAAATGTTCATAAATGACCAGCATGGTCAAATAATAATAATCACAGTAGTTGTCGAGGGTGCAGCAAGTCAGCACCTCAGGAGTAAATGTCAGTTGGCTTTTCATAGCCGATCATTAAGAGTATCTCTACCTGCTGTCTCTAGAGAGTTGAAAACAGCATGTCTGGGACAGGTAGCACGTCCGGTGAACAGGTCAGGGTTCCATAGCCACAGGCAGAACAGTTGAAACTGGAGTAGCAGCACGGCCAGGTGGACTGGGTACAGCAAGGAGTCCTCATGCCAGGTAGTCCTGAGGCATGGTCCTAGGGCTCAGGTCCTTCGAGAGAGAGAAAGAAAGAAAGAGCGAATTAGAGAGAGCATACTTAAATTCACACAGGACACCGGATAAGACAGGAGAAGTACTCCAGATATAACAAACTGACCCTAGCCTCCCGACACTTACAGTGCCTTGCGAAAGTATTCGGCCCCCTTAAACTTTGCGACCTTTTGCCACATTTCAGGCTTCAAACATAAAGATATAAAACTGTATTTTTTTGTGAAGAATCAACAACAAGTGGGACACAATCATGAAGTGGAACGACATTTATTGGATATTTCAAACTTTTTTAACAAATAAAAAACTGAAAAATTGGGCGTGCAAAATTATTCAGCCCCCTTAAGTTAATACTTTGTAGCGCCACCTTTTGCTGCGATTACAGCTGTAAGTCGCTTGGGATATGTCTCTATCAGTTTTGCACATCGAGAGACTGACATTTTTTCCCATTCCTCCTTGCAAAACAGCTCGAGCTCAGTGAGGTTGGATGGAGAGCATTTGTGAACAGCAGTTTTCAGTTCTTTCCACAGATTTTCGATTGGATTCAGGTCTGGACTTTGACTTGGCCATTCTAACACCTGGATATGTTTATTTTTGAACCATTCCATTGTAGATTTTGCTTTATGTTTTGGATCATTGTCTTGTCTCCGTCCCAGTCTCAGGTCTTTTGCAGACACCATCAGGTTTTCTTCCAGAATGGTCCTGTATTTGGCTCCATCCATCTTCCCATCAATTTTAACCATCTTCCCTGTCCCTGCTGAAGAAAAGCAGGCCCAAACCATGATGCTGCCACCACCATGTTTGACAGTGGGGATGGTGTGTTCAGCTGTGTTGCTTTTACGCCAAACATAACGTTTTGCATTGTTGCCAAAAAGTTCAATTTTGGTTTCATCTGACCAGAGCACCTTCTTCCACATGTTTGGTGTGTCTCCCAGGTGGCTTGTGGCAAACTTTAAACAACACTTTTTATGGATATCTTTAAGAAATGGCTTTCTTCTTGCCACTCTTCCATAAAGGCCAGATTTGTGCAATATACGACTGATTGTTGTCCTATGGACAGAGTCTCCCACCTCAGCTGTAGATCTCTGCAGTTCATCCAGAGTGATCATGGGCCTCTTGGCTGCATCTCTGATCAGTCTTCTCCTTGTATGAGCTGAAAGTTTAGAGGGACGGCCAGGTCTTGGTAGATTTGCAGTGGTCTGATACTCCTTCCATTTCAATATTATCGCTTGCACAGTGCTCCTTGGGATGTTTAAAGCTTGGGAAATATTTTTGTATCCAAATCCTGCTTTAAACTTCTTCACAACAGTATCTCGGACAAGCCTGGTGTGTTCCTTGTTCTCCATGATGCTCTCTGCGCTTTTAACGGACCTCTGAGACTATCACAGTGCAGGTGCATTTATACGGAGACTTGATTACACACAGGTGGATTGTATTTATCATCATTAGTCATTTAGGTCAACATTGGATCATTCAGAGATCCTTATTGAACTTCTGGAGAGAGTTTTCTGCACTGAAAGTAAAGGGGCTGAATAATTTTGCACGCCCAATTTTTCAGTTTTTGATTTGTTAAAAAAGTTTGAAATATCCAATAAATGTCGTTCCACTTCATGATTGTGTCCCACTTGTTGTTGATTCTTCACAAAAAAATACAGTTTTATATCTTTATGTTTGAAGCCTGAAATGTGGCAAAAGGTCGCAAAGTTTAAGGGGGCCAAATATCTTCGCAAGGCACTGTAAACTACTGCAGCATAAATACTGGAGGCTGAGACAGGAGGGGTCAGGAGACACTGTGGCCCCATCCGATGATACCCCCGGACAGGGCCAAACAGGAAGGATATAACCCCAACCACTTTGCCAAAGCACAGCCCCCACACCACTAGAGGGATATCTTCAACCACCAACTTACCATCCTGAGACAAGGCCGAGTATAGCCCACAAAGATCTCTTCCACGGCACAACCCAAGGGGGGGCGCCAACCCAGACAGGAAGATCACATCAGTGACTCTACCCACTTAAGTGAAGCACCTCTCCTAGGGATGGCATGAAAGAGCACCAGTAAGCCAGTGACTCAGCCCCTGTAATAGGGTTAGAGGCAGAGATTCCCAGTGGAAAGAGGGGAACTGGTCAGGCAGAGACAGCAAGGGCTGTCAATCCTGGGCCAGACTAAACTCAATCATATGACCCACTGAAGAGATGAGTCTTCAGTAAAGACTTCAACGTTGAGACCGAGTCTGCGTCTCTCACATTGGTAGGCAGACCATTCCATAAAAATGGAGCTCTATAGGAGAAAGCCCTGCCTCCAGCTGTTTGCTTAGAAAGTCTGCGTCTTGTGACCGTAGCATATGTGTAGGTATGTACGGCAGGACCAAATCAGAGAGAGAGCTAGGAGCAAGCCCATGTAATATTTTGTAGGTTAGCAGTAAAACCTTCAAATCAGCCGTTGCCTTAACAGGAAGCCAGTGTAGGGAGGCTAGCACTGGAGTAATATGATCCATTTTGGGGGTTCTTGTCAGGATTCTAGCAGCCTTATTTAGCACTAACTGAAGTTTATTTAATACTTTATCCGGAGAATTGAGTTTCTGATTTTTTGCAATGTTACGTAGATGGAAAAAAGCTGTCCTTGAAACAGTCTTGATATGTTCGTCAAAAGAGAGATCAGGGTCCAGAGTAACGTCAAGGTCCTTCACAGTTTTATTTGTTTTATTTGTGCAACCATTAAGATTAATTGTCAGATTCAACAGAAGATCTCTTTGTTTCTTGGGACCTAGAACAAGCATCTCTGTTTTGTCCGAGTTTAACCTGTCTACGATACTGGTTCCCAATTGGGAATCAACCCTCCCACGTTCAGCTGAAACGGTGGCGCATGGAACGCAAAAATATTCTTAAAAATATTTAACCTTCACACATTAACAAGTCCAATAGCTCAAATGAAAGATAAACACCTTGTTCATCTAGCCAGCAAGTCAGATTTCTAAAATGTTTTACGGCGAAAACATAGCACATATATATGTAAAACCACCACCAGACACAGCTCATTTGAATAGCCAAAACATGCAATCAACAAACGCAGGATTAAAAAATAAATCGCTCACTAACCTTTTGAAAATCTTCATCAGATGACAGTAATATGACATGTTACACAGTACATATTTTTTTTTTTCAATAATATGCCATTTATATCCATAAATGTCCATTTACAGTGAGTTCACGTTCAGAAATTACTCAAAAATGCCCGCAGGAAATCTATGTAGCGCGGCAAGATAACGTAAATAGACATCATAAACTTTGACTAAATATACATGTTCTACATATAGTTAGAAAGATACACTGCTTCTTTATGCAACCGCTGTGTTAGATTTATTTTTAACGTTACAGAAATCGCACACTATTCCATATGCTGAGACAGCGCTCAGTTCCAAGCTACATTTCTACGTAATGTTGGAGTCAACAGAAACACAGATTTAAGCATAAATATTCCCTTACCTTCGATGGTCTTCGTTCAGAATGTTCTGGAAGGCTTCATACTTACCCAATACATCGTTTGGTTTCAAGTCTTGCGTCTTTGTATTAGCTACTGCTAATAACATCAGCTGAAATGCACCCAAAACGTCCTCTGGTCCGGAAAAGTTGCGCATCAAAACTTCAAAATTACATATTATATGTCGACTAAACAGGTCAAACTAAGTGCAGAAGCAAGCTTTATGATGTTTTAGACACGCAAAACAAACTTCAATTCAATCGGCCATCGTCTGCCCTTCTCCTGAGTGCTGGAACAAAGGAATGGCTGGGACCAATTCGCGCCCATACGCACAGCCTATTCTCTCGTGGCACGCACTAATTTCACTCCCATAGGGTCAATTCTTCGCGCGATTTGAACGATTCAAAGCTCTACTGAAAGAGGACATCTAGCGGAAGAGATAGAAAGTGTCCCCAGAATCATAACTGGTTGGGAAGGGTGGGGGCCATGACGTCAAAGTTGCTCCAACTTTCATGGCCACAAAAACTAGTTTGGAAGAATGCCTGCCCTGTGAGTTCTGCTATACTTACAGACATAATTCCAACGGTTTTAGAATCTTTAGAGTGTTTTCTATCCAATAATAATTTTTATTTGCATATATTAGCATTTTTTGACAGATTTTTTTTCCAGTTTACTAGGGGTACCCAATCTCTCCAAAGGGGGCGTATGTCTGCCATATCCTTAACAGGTTTTAAAAGTAGAAAGTGTGCAGCCATCCACTTCCTTATGTCTGAAACACAGACTTCTAGCGAGGGCAATTTTGGGGCTTCACCATGTTTAATTGAAATGTACAGCTGTGTGTCATCCGCATAGCAGTGAAAGTTAACACTATGTTTTCTAATGACATCCGCAAAAGGTAAAATATATAGTGAAAACACTAGTGGTCCTAAAACGGAACCTTGAGGAACACCGAAATTTACAGTTGATTTGTCACAGGACAAACCGTTCACAGAGACAAACTAATATCTTTTCCCGACAGATAAGATCTAAACCAGGCCAGAACTTGTTCGTGTAGACCAATTTGAATTTCCAATCTCTCCAAAAGAATGTGGTGATCGATGGTATCAAAAGCAGCACTAAGGTCTAGGAGCACGAGGACAGATGCAGAGCCTCGGTCTGATGCCATTAAAAGGTAATTTACCACCTTCACAAGTGCAGTCTCAATGCTATGATGGGGTCTAAAACCAGACTGAAGTATTTTGTTTACATTGTTTGTCTTCAGGAAGGCAGTGACATTTTCTAAAAATGTTGAGAGGAATGGAAAATTCGATATAGGCCGATAGTTTTTTATATTTTCTAGGTCAAGGTTTGGCTTCTTCAAGAGAGGCTTTCAAGAGAGGCTTTATTACTGTCACTTTTAGTGAGTTTGGTACACATCCGGTGGATAGAGAGCCGTTTATTGTTCAACATAGGAGGGCCAAGCACAGGAAGCAGCTCTTTCAGTAGTTTAGTTGGAATAGGGTCCACTATGCAGCTTGAAGGTTTAGAGACCATGATTATTTTCATCATTGTGTCAAGGGATATAGTACTAAAACACTTGAGAATTTCTCTTGATCCTAGGTCCTGACAGAGTTGTGCAGACTCAGGACAACTGAGCTTTGAAGGAATACGCAGATTTAAAGAGGAGTCCGTAATTTGCTTTCTAATAATCATGATCTTTTCCTCAAAGAAGTTAATGAATTTATTACTACTGAAGTGAAAGCCATCCTCACTTAGGGAATGCTGCTTTTTAGTTAGCTTTGCAACAGTATCAAAAAGACATTTCGGATTGTTCTTATTTTCCTCAATTAAGTTGGAAAAATAGGATGATCGAGCAGCAGTGAGGGCTCTTCGATACCACACGGTACTGTCTTTCCAAGCTAGTCGGAAGACTTCCAGTTTGGTGTGGCGCCATTTCCGTTCCAATTTTCTGGAAGCTTGCTTCAGAGCTCGGGTATTTTCTGTATACCAGGGAGCTAGTTTCTTATGAAAAATGTTTTTAGTTTTTAGGGGTGCAACTGCATCCAGGGTATTGCGCAAGGTTAAATTGAGTTCTTCAGTTAGGTGGTTAACTGACTTTTGTCCTCTGACGACCTTGGGTAGGCAGGAATTCAGGGAACTCAATGAGGAACGCTGTATATGGCCCAGGAGGCCTGTAAACAGTAGCTATAAAAAGTGATTGAGTAGGCTGCATAGATTTCATGACTAGAAGCTCAAAAGACGAAAACATAATTTATTTTTTTGTAAATTGAATTGTGCATCGTAAATGTTAGCAACACCTCCGCCTTTAAGGGATGCACGGGGGATATGGTCACTAGTGTAACCAGGAGGTGAGGCCTCATTTAACACAGTAGATTCATCAGGCTTAAGCCATATTTCAGTCAGGCCAATCACATCCAGATTATGATCAGTGATTAGTTCATTGACTATAACTGCCTTTGAAGTAAGGGATCTAACATTAAGTAGCCCTATTTTGAGATGTGAGGTATCACGATCTCTTTCAATAATGGCAGGAATGGAGGGGGTCTTTATCCTAGTGAGATTGCTAAGGCGAACACCGCCATGTTTAGTTTTTCCCAACCTAGGTCGAGGCACAGACACGGTCTCATTGGGGATAGCTGAGCTGACTACACTGACTGTGCTAGTGGCATACTCCACTAATCTGGCAGACTGGCTAACAGCCTGCGGCCTGAACTGCACCCTATCTCATTGTGGAGCTAGAGGAGTTAGAGCCCTGTCTATGTTGGTAGATAAGATGAGAGCACCCCTCCAGCTAGGATGGAGTCCGTCACTCCTCAGCACTCCGTCACTCCTATCAAACGCTCCCTGAATCACTCCAGTTAGCAGGCCTTTCTAACCGACCTGGCCGGGGTATCCTGTAAGGATATTGATCTCATCCCGTCAGTAGAGGATGCCTGTTTTTTTTTTAAATGCCTTCCTCACCATCTTAAATAAGCATGCCCCCTTCAAGAAATTTAGAACCAGGAACAGATATAGCCCTTGATTCTCTCCAGACCTGACTGCCCTTAACCATCACAAAAACATCCTATAGCTTTCTGCATTAGCATCGAACAGCCCCCGTGATATGCAACTTTTCAGGGAAGCTAGAAACCAATATACACAGGCAGTTAGAAAAGCCAAGGCTAGCTTTTTCAAGCAGAAATTTGCTTCCTGCAACACAAACTCAAAAAAGTTCTGGGACACTGTAAAGTCCACGGAGAATAAGAACACCTCCTCCCAGCTGCCCACTGCCCTGAGGATAGGAAACACTTTCACCACCGATAAATCCACTATAATTGAGAATTTCAATAAGCATTTTTCTACGGCTGGCCATGCTTTCCACCTGGCTACCCCTACCCTGGTCAACAGCACTGCACCCCCCTAGCAACTCGCCCAAGCCTTCCCCATTTCTCCTTTTCCCAAATCCAGTCAGCTGATGTTCTGAAAGAGCTGCAAAATCTGGACCCCTACAAATCCGCCGGGCTAGACAATCTGGACCCTTTCTTTCTCAAAGTATCTGCCGAAATTGTTGCAACTCCTATTACTAGCCTGTTCAACCTCTCTTTCGTGTCGTCTGAGATTACCAAAGATTGGAAAGCAGCTGCGGTCATCCCCCTCTTCAAAGGGGTGGGCACTCTTGACCCAAACTGCTACAGGCCTATATCTATCCTACCCTGCCTTTCTAAGGTCTTCGAAAGCCAAGTCAACAAACAAATTACCGACCATTTCGAATCCCACCATACCTTCTCTGCGATGGTTTCAGAGCTGGTCATGGGTGCACCTCAGCCACACTCAAGGTCCTAAACAATATCTTAACCGCCATCGATAAGAAACAATACTGTGCAGCCGTATTCATTGACCTGGCCAAGGCTTTCCACTCTGTCAATTACCACATCCTCATCGACAGACTCGATAGCCTTGGTTTCTCAAATGATTGCCTCGCCTGGCTCACTAACTACTTCTCTGATGGAGTTCAGTGTGTCAAATCGGAGGGCCTGTTGTCCGGGCCTCTGGCAGTCTCTATGGGGATGCCTCAGCGTTCAATTCTCGGACCGACTCTCTTCTCTGTATACATCAATGATGTCGCTCTTGCTGCTGGTGAGTCTCTGATCCACCTCTACGCAGACGACACCACTCTGTATAATTCTGGCCCTTCTTTGGACACTGTGTTAACTAACCTCCCGACGAGCTTCAATGCCATACAACTCTCCTTCCGTGGCCTCCAACTGCTCTTAAATACAAATAAAACTAAATGCATGCTCTTCACCCGATCGCTGCCTGCACCTGCCCGCCCGTCCAACATCACTACTCTGGACGGTTCTGACTGTAAACTCTCCTTCCAGACTCACATCAAACAGTTAAATCTAGAATTGGCTTCCTATTTCTCAACAAAGCATCCTTCACTCATGCTGCCAAACATATCCTTGTAAAACTGACCATCCTACCAATCCTCGACGTCGGTGACAAAATAGCCTCCAATACCCTACTCAATAAATTGGATGCAGTCTATCACAGTGCCATCCGTTTTGTCACCAAAGCCCCATATACTACCAACCACTGCGACCTGTACTTTCTCGTTGGCTGGCCCTCGCTTCATACTCGTCGCCAAACCCACTTGCTCCAGGTTATCTACAAGACCCTGCGAGGTAAAGTCCCCCCTTATCGCAGCTCACTGGTCACCATAGCAGCACCCAACTGTAGCACGCGCTCCAGAAGGTATATCTCACTAGTCACCCCCAAAACCCATTCTTCCTTTGGCCTCCTCTCCTTCCAGTTCTCTGCTGCCAATGACTGGAACGAACTACAAAAAACTCTGAAACTGGAAACACATATCTCCCTCACTAGCTTTAAGCACCAGCTGTCAGAGCAGCTCACAGATTACTGCACCTGTACATAGCCCATCTATAAATTAGCCCAAACAACTACCTCTCCCCCTACTGTATTTATTTATTTATTTTGCTCCTTTGCACCCCATTATTTCTATCTCTACCTTGCACATTCTTCCACTGCAAATCTACCATTCCAGTGTTTTTCTTGCTATATTGTATTTACTTCGCCACCATGGACTTTTTTTGCCTTTACCTCCCTTATCTCACCTCATTTGCTCACATTGTATATAGACTTTTCTACTGTATTATTGACTGTATGTTTGTTTTACTCCATGTGTAACTCTGTGTCGTTGTATGCAATTGTAAATGAGAACTTGTTCTCAACTTGCCTACCTGGTTAAATAAAGGTGAAATAAATAAAATAAAAAACTTCACAGCAAGAGTTGTTAACATCGGTTTTAACCCACAGTCAGGACTCTATCACGACTCTCCCTCTAACCATACACTTAGATCAGCCTTGGAGAGGGTGTCTCAGATTGGAATGAATAAAATAAGAAATGTAATAGAAAAAGTTGAACAAATATTGAGAGAGGACGAAAGGGTAATGAATAAATACTTTGTCAGCAGATGATGAGATCAAGGCAATTAAACCGCTGAGATGAGAAATCAATGAATTTTATTCTATTTAATATGTCTTCTTCAAACCCAAGGACACTTTATATAATATGAATCACAAATGGACTCACACCGAGGTGACTGGTCTGTTTGCATGGTCAACCCCAGCCTTTTTGGGGGCCTAAGCGAGATTTGGTTAGGGGGCCCCCCCACCTCGTGTGCAAAATATTTTAGTGTCTTGACGGCAGAGAGAAAAAATCTATTTTTAATGCAAATGTCATGCAAATGTCATGTTTGACATGACTAGGGAGAGTATATTAATGGTAACATTCAAAGTTTACCAGCAAACTACCAGAATGTTTGGTCACTTTCAAGTTTCTGGCGGAAACTTATCACAAGACATCTAGTGGACTTTATGGGTACTTCAGATAATCACAGGTGTCTGTAATTATCTCTGGCCCTCTGTGTGGCCTTATCACATTTTAAAATATTAATTGACAATGCTATAAAAACACATTTCCTAAGGGTTTCAGCATAATATCCTATATATCTTTTACACAATTTTATGTATTTTACTATATTGATATGCATTTTACTATATACATGTGTATCTGTCATCAATGTTTTGGCGACAAACTGGTGGCAGTTGGAAGATTTGCATATTTAACTGAAAATAATGCCATTGTTGATTAAATGCTTGTTCGCATTAATTAGGCTATTTTATTTTTTAAACATGTGGTCTATTCACTAGAAACTCATGGGCAAAATATGGACACAGATATAACAAATAAATAGTATTTTAGGAATACTTAAAAAAAAAAGTTATTCAAGTGTAAATTCTCCAAATTACAATAGATTGCCATAGATAACATGTTAAATACCAAAATTACTGAATCTTGTGTGGTAACTTTGGTAAGTTTCCAGTAGCTTTGTAACCCTAGCCATGACTTATGCCATGTTTATATGATATCTGAGTGAGAGTGAATAACAAAATAAATCGGGGCCCCCTAGAGACAGAGCCTCTGGGTACGTATTTGGCCATGACGACATAAGGAATAAACGCTGATGTTCCGCCTCGTCCCGCTGCGGCGTCCAAATTTTCCAAGGTAATGTACCGAACGAAGGAATTTTACATGCTTATACCACAGTTCCCAAGGAAAAGGAAAAAAAGTGTTTATATTTTCATTTAAATAAGCCAATTCATACTTTTTCATATTTTGGTTGCTAGGGACGCAACCCAGTCGTTCGTTCTCTATGTTCCGTTGCCATGCTCGCTGGCAACATTCTCATCCCTTGCTCGCTAGCTAACCAGCTAGCTACTGCTAACACACAGTCACAAACGCTGCAGCCAGAATAACAGCAAAGTAGCTGTTTTCTATTGACATTCATTTGGATACATCCATAACAATGAGCTGATGAAGCCCGATTTTGCCTGTCATAGCAAGAAAAGTTTGCCTTCTCGTCAGGACACTTGTCAACACTGACTGTTCATTACATGGAGATCACATTAAATATCAAACAACAGGCTAGAAGCTAGCTAAATAGTTTGCTGCTAGCAAACCAGCCAATATGACAATGCAATTAAAAAATATCAGTTTCTGAAAACAGCTGGTCAAACTAGAAACATGGGAGGATTTGACAACACAGCACCACTAAACTAGAAACATGGGAGGATTTGATAGCATAGCACCACTAAACTAGAAACATGGGAGGTTTTGACAACATAGCACCACTAAACTAGAAACATGGGAGGATTTGACAGCATAGCACCACTAAACTAGAAACATGGGAGGATTTGACAACATAGCACCACTAAACTAGAAACATGGGAGGATTTGACAACATAGCACCACTAAACTAGAAACATGGGAGGATTTGACAACATAGCACCACTAAACTAGAAACATGGGAGGATTTGACAACACAGCACCACTAAACTAGAAACATGGGAGGATTTGACAGCATAGCACCACTAAACTAGAAACATGGGAGGATTTGACAACATAGCACCACTAAACTAGAAACATGGGAGGATTTGACAACATAGCACCACTAAACTAGAAACATGGGAGGATTTGACAGCATAGCACCACTAAACTAGAAACATGGGAGGATTTGACAACATAGCACCACTAAACTAGAAACATGGGAGGATTTGACAACATAGCACCACTAAACTAGAAACATGGGAGGATTTGACAGCTTTAGCATCAGAGGGTTCAGGATAAATTCATGTTCATCACCACGGTAGGTCATCAGATGCACCAAAAAAAATATGTCTCTGCAAAAACAAATCAATGCTACCTAGCTACTTTTTCCCCTCGTTGGATCTGTGCAGGGCCCTTAGCCGCTACTTCTGTCGCTTAGTGGCTCGGGCAGGCCCTGTCTGTTTGGAGGTGTGTACAGTTCATGTTTAGTGCTGAGAGAATAACCCCTAACCCTTAATTAACTACTACCGTGGTTTGGGGATTCTGAGCTGATTGAGATGACAGGGGTAAAAGTTGATGTTTGTACTGTATGTGTTTACTGGTGAAAAGTTGACCACTGATTTACTGTCTCTCTTTCTATCTTCAATCCCTATATTTCACCCCCTACCCCCTACACCCTAACCCCCCTCCCACTAGACTGGAGGGAGAGTGATGGTCGGGAGCCCCTCCAACTAGACTGTAGGGAGAGTGATGGTCTGGAGCCCCTCCCACTAGACTGTAGGGAGAGTGATGGTCTGGAGCCCCTCCCACTAGGCTGTAGGGAGAGTGATGGTCGGGAGCCCAGGAGAAGAGAGCACATAGGGCATATGGAGCGCCTGCTGCAACAGGTCCGCGCTACTCACACACACTACAGCTGTGGAGGTGAGCACACTCACGTAAAACACCTCTCTCTTCTTCATCGGTGTGTGTGTGTGTGTGTGTGTGTGTGTGTGTGTGTGTGTGTCTATGTGTGTGTGTGTGTGTGTCTATGTGTGTGTGTGTGTATGTGTGTGTGTCTGTGTGTGTGTGTGTCTTGCTCTAAACCCACACTTCTTCCAGTAAATTGACTTTGTATTAAAGTGAATAAATGAAGCATGCTAAAAGTGTATTTACTCCAGCACTCTAAGCCTAGAGAGGCATGAATGGCCTCTCACAGTATCCTACACTCACACACAAACACACAGTAGTCCTCTCGTCAGTGCTCCCCTTAACACACCAGGGGACCGCGTGTACATAAATAATGTTTCATGCGGTTTATACATTCTGGATTATACACATTTATGTGTTTTAGCATGTCAACCGTATGGCCTTGCTTTGTAAATCATCACGCTGGCATAGAGAAACGCATAGGAAAATAGAGGTGGGGAAGGGGGGGGGGGGCAGAAAGATGGTAAGGGGGGGGGGGGGGGGGGGGGGTGAGACAGAAAGATGGTAAGAGGCACTATAGCCCACCGTGAGTGGTGGCCAGTTCTGGAGGTAGAAGTTGTTCATAAGAGCAGGTCCAGGATCACGTAAGGTGGTTTCCCTAACCCTGATCTTAACCATTAGGATGGATAATAGCTGGTTTCACATCAGTGCCTAAAGGCATCTGTCTGATAGGTACAGCACACTGGGTAGAGCGCTGTGAGCGTGTGTGTGTCTGTGTGTGTGAATTGGTCGTACGATGAGGCCTGTGTCTGGCTCAGTGCTCGACCTCAATCTTCCTAGCGGGGTGGGGGATAAAGAGGAGGGAGGGAGGGAGGGATAGAGGGAGGGAGGGAGGGAGGGATAGAGGGAGGGCAGCAGCGCAGGCAGGGTGCTGACAGTTGCTCCGCATGCACAAACAGCAACTCCATGGGAGGGAGCGTGTGTGTGTGTGTGTGTGTGTGTGTGTGTTGGTGGGGAGGTGGGGAGGGGGGGGGGGACCCACCGTCACTCAACCACTTAAGAGTCAACAGCTATGATGTCAGCACACACACAGTCTGGAGTAGTAGAAAAGGTAGAGAGAGGGTGTGTGAATGTATGACCAAAGTGGGGTTTGGACAGTCTCTTGAAAAACAGAGAACAACCTCCTGGAAGGACTGAAAAAAAATGTGTTGAAAACTTGCAGTGAAAAAACTTCTGTATTTATTTGGAGTTGTTTGAATTCATGGTGAGAGTGTTCAGTTAATTACTCACTTTAGTACTGTGTGTGTGTGTGTGTGAGTGCGTGTCTGTGTATGTCTGCACGCCCTCAGTCTCTGGGGTGTGTGTTGACATAGTTTATTTTTGGCGTGTCAGTGTTCAGAAATAGAGGTATAATACCACCACTATAATGAATCAGAGGTATAATACCACCACTATAATGAATCAGAGGTATAATACCACCACTATAATGAATCAGAGGTATAATTCCACCACTATAATGAATCAGAGGTTGATATAATGCCACCACTATAATGAATCAGAGGTTGGTATAATGCCACCACTATAATGAATCAGAGGTTGGTATAATACCACCACTATAATGAATCAGAGGTTGGTATAATACCACCATTATAATGAATCAGAGGTATAATCTCTCTTCGCATCTCTCTTCTGTCTCCTTCCTCACCTTCACCCCCCCCCTCTCTCTCTCTGTTTGTGCCATCAGTAGTAGTTGGATCAGATGGAACCTCACCTCATTAATCACTGCCAATCTCTCTCTCTCTCTCTCTCTCTCTCTCTCTCTCTCTCTCTCCCTCTCTCTCTCTCTCCCCCTCTCCCCCCACATCTCTCTCTGTGTATTCTCGGTGACATGCGGGCTGCACAGTAGCCAAGCAGCCCTTGTCATATTATCCACTTGTCAAAAGCAGTTAACCTTTTGGAAACAGAAATAGATGTAGACTTTGAGCCTAGCAAGTCACCAGCACCTTCGCCTGTTAGGAAAATAACACACTTTTTTAAACTCTAACACTGCTGGATGCTATAAGCATTTTTTGAGAGTATTTTTTAGAAACTACTAAACTAGTTAACTATATTTTGAACAGCTAAACTTTATAGCTGAAGTCGGTAGATGAGAGAGTAATAGCGAATGCCTGCAGGGCAGAATTAGGCCGATTCCCGCTAATGATCAAAATCCAGAAAAGAGCAGTTCAATTCTACAACCACCTAAAAGGAAGCGATTCCCAAACCTTCCATAACAAAGCCATCACCTACAGAGAGATGAACCTGGAGAAGAGTCCCCTAAGCAAGCTGGTCCTGGGGGCTCTGTTCACAAACACAGACAAACCCCACAGAGCCCCAGGACAGCAACACAATTAGACCCAAACAAATCATGAGAAAACAAATAGATACAGTCAAAGTTGGAAATTTACATACACCTTAGCAGAATACATTTAAACTCAGTTTTTAACCATTCCTGACATTTAATCCTAGTAAAAATTCCCTGTTTTAGGTCAGTTAGGATCTCCACTTTATTTTAAGAATGTGAAATGTCAGAATAATAGTAGAGAGAGAATGATTTATTTCAGCTTTTATTTCTTTTATCACATTCCCAGTGGGTCAGAAGTTTACATACATTCAATTAGTATTTGGTAGCATTGAGAGAGAGAGAGAGAGAGAGAGAGAGAGAGAGAGAGAGAGAGAGAGAGAGAGAGAGAGAGAGAGAGAGAGAGAGAGAGAGAGAGAGAGAGAGAGAGAGAGAGAGAGAGAGAGAGAGAGAGAGAGAGAGAGAGAGAGAGAGAGAGAGAGAGAGAGAGAGAGAGAGAGAGAGAGAGAGAGAGAGAGAGAGAGAGAGAGAGAGAGAATTCAGAGCCCTTGACTTTTACCACATTTTATTATATTACAGAATTATTCAAAAATGTATTAAATTGTTTTTTCCTCATAGTACCCCATAATGACCAAGCAAAAAGTGTTTATATTTTTTACATAATAATAAAAAACTGATATCACATTTACATAAAAATAAAAATATCATATTTTCATAAGTATTCTTAACTCTCCCCTCGAAACCCTCCCCTCTATTCTCTCCACTATAAACCCTCCTCTCTATTCTCTCCACTATAAAACCTCCTCTCTATTCTCTCCACTATAAACCCTCCTCTCTATTATCTCCACTATAAACCCTCCTCTCTATTATCTCCACTATAAACCCTCCCCTCTATTATCTCCACTATAAACCCTCCCCTCTATTATCTCCACTATAAACCCTCCCCTCTATTATCTCCACTATAAACCCTCCCCTCTATTATCTCCACTATAAACCCTCCTCTCTATTCTCTCCACTATAAACCCTCCCCTCTATTCTCTCCACTATAAACCCTCCCCTCTATTATCTCCACTATAAACCCTCCCCTCTATTATCTCCACTATAAACCCTCCCCTCTATTATCTCCACTATAAACCCTCCCCTCTATTATCTCCACTATAAACCCTCCCCTCTATTATCTCCACTATAAACCCTCCCCTCTATTATCTCCACTATAAACCCTCCCCTCTATTCTCTCCACTATAAACTACAAAACCAAGAACAACAACAAGAACACCAACAACAGCACCAACAACACCAACAACACAAATAATAAGAACACCAACAACAACAACAACAAGAACAACAACACCAACAACACCAACAACAAGAACACCAACAACACAAATAATAAGAACACCACCAACAACAACAACACCAACAAGAACACCAAGAACAACAACAACACCAACAACAAGAACACTAACAAGAACACCAACAACAACACGTTTACTACAGTTCTAAAGAATAAAGGAATAAAAAAACACACACACACACACACACACACACACACACACACACACACACACAGCCTCCCCCCTCCACAAACACACACGATCCCAGCATACTCACGTGCATGCTGGAAGCCAGTCGTCATGCGTTTGTAGAGCTTGCACCTCCACTCTAAAGCTCGGAGCTGCTTGTCCTTGTCACAGGCCTCCAAGCTAAGGCCGTCTCTCTGGGCCTGAGCAGCCAGCTCCCCTGCCCTCCTCTCTGCCTCGATGACCAGTCTGCCACGGTGGGCCTCGCGACTCTCCACACTGACAACTACAACACAGACACAAAACAGACAAGTTCTAGACGTACCTTTGTAGTTCTCCTGCCCTCCGCACAGCCTCACCACTCTAGAAGGACTAGAACACAGACAGACATAGGTTGCATCTGTCATGAATGTTCTCAGCCAGAGTGGCCGCCATATTGATGCCCAAAATCAATTTTAGCTAGCTAGCTCTCAATGGCGGAATATACGGCTCATCGCGACTCTGTGGTAAAAAAATATATATATTTAAAAAACTAGCTGTAGTCCCCTTATGGTGCTCCAACCGGCTTGTTTAAAGCCCTGAAAATCTGTCATTTCCTGATGTTTACATCTTATAAACAGCCCTTCACCCTACACTGGAGCCTAAAGGGATACAAAAGAACTTAGATATTTCAGTGTGGGTTGGGTGAATTGGCATTTGCAGGACAGGAAGGTTTTCCTTTTCACAGGCAAGGTTTTACTGCAGTGAGCTAAATCAGGGTCACACAGAGTGTTTCTTGGTCTTAAACAAATCTACTTTGAAACAAAAGTATATACCTCACACACATGGTTCTGAGCTAAAAGAAGAAGACGTGTACCATGTCAGATACACAGTTGTAATGTATGGTACAGTGCATTCGGAGAGACCACTTGACTTTTCACACATTTTGTTACGATACTATTGATGAAATAGTTTCCCCCCCCATCTCATTATTCTACACACCGTACACCATCATGACAAAGAGAAAGCAGTTTTTTTTAAAATTTGTGCAATTGTATAAAAAAATGTAAACTGAAACATCACATTTTCATAAGTATTCAGACACTTTACTCAGTACCTTCTTGAAGCACCATTGGCAGTGATTTTTTAAAACATTTTACCTTTAATTAACTAGGCAAGTCAATTAAGAACACATTTTTAATTTCAATGACGGCCTAGGAACAGCGGGTTAACTGCCTTGTTCACGGGCAGAACCACAGATTTGTACCTTGTCAGCTCGGGGGTTTGAGCGTGCAACCTTCCGGTTACTAGTCTAACGCTCTAACCACTAGGCTACCCTGCCGCCCCATTGAAGCCTTGAGTATTCTTGGGTATGACGCTACAAGCTTAGCAAACCTGTATTTGGGGAGTTTCTCCCATTCTACTCTGTAGATCCTCTCAAGCTTGGATGAGGAGAGTCGCTGCACAGCTATTTTCAAGTCTCTCCAGGGATGTTCAATCGGGGTCACGTCTGGCATCTGGCTGGGCCACTCAAGGGCATTTAGAGACTTGTCCCGAAACCACTCCTGCGTTGTCTTGGCGGTGTGCTTAGGCTCGTTGTCCTGTTGGAAGGTGAACCTTAGCCCCAGTCTGAGATCCTGAGCGCTCTGGAGCAGGTTCTAATCAAGGATCTCTCTCTGTACTTTGCTCTGTTCATCTTTCCCTCAATCCTGACTAGTATCCCAGTCCCTGCCGCTGAAAAACACCCTCACAGCATGATGCTGCCACGACCATGCTTCACCGTAAGGACGGTGCCAGGTTTCCTCCAGACGTGACGCTTGTCATTCAGGCCAAAGAGTTCAATCTTAGTTTCATCAGATCAGAGAATCGTCTGAGAGTCTTTAGTTGCCTTTTGGCAAACTCCAAGCGGGCTATCATGTGTCTTTCACTGAGGAGTGGCTTCCGGCTGGCCACTCTTCCATAAATGCCTGTTTATTGGAGTGCTTCTGGAAAGTTCTCTTATCTCCATAGAGGAACTGGAGCTCTGTCAGTGTGACCATGGGGTTCTTGGTCACCTCCCTGACCAAGGCCCTTCTCCCCGAGGTCCCCCCCCCACTGTGTTCTTAGGGACCTTCAGTGCTGCAGAAATGTTTGGGTACCCTTCCCCAGATCTGTACCTCAGCACAATCCTGTCTCGGAGCTCTACGGACAATTCCTTTGATCTCATGGCTAGATTTTTGCTCTGACATGCACTGTCAACTGTGGGACCTACCTTATATAAGACAGGTGTGTGCCTTTCCAAATCACGTCCAATCAATTGAATGTACCACAGGTGGACTCCAATCAAGTTGCAGAAACATCTCACCTGAGCTCAATGTTGAGTCTCATAGCAAAGGGTCTGAATACTTAAGTAAATAAAGCAATTTCTGTTTTTTATTTTTGATAAATTATAAAAAAATGTAAAAAAGTTTTTGCTTTGTCAATATGGGGTATGGTGTGTAGATTGATGAGGAGAAAACAATAATTTAACTAGAATAAAACTGTAACGTAACAAAATGTGGAAAAAGTCAAGTGGTCTGAATACTTTCCGAAAGCGCTGTATCCGTGTGGTCCGTCTGTCTATCTGCCTGTCTGTCTGTCTCTCTGTCTCTCTGCCTGTCCGTCTGTCTATCTGCCTGTCTGTCTATCTCCCTGTCTGTCTGTCTATCTGCCTGTCTGTCTGTCTATCTGCCTGTCTGTCTGTCTATCTGCCTGTCCGTCTGTCTATCTGCCTGTCTGTCTGTCTATCTGCCTGTCCGTCTGTCTATCTGCCTGTCCGTCTGTCTATCTGCCTGTCTGTCTGTCTATCTGCCTGTCTGTCTGTCTATCTGCCTGTCCGTCTGTCTATCTGCCTGTCCGTCTGTCTATCTGCCTGTCTGTCTGTCTATCTGCCTGTCCGTCTGTCTATCTGCCTGTCCGTCTGTCTATCTGCCTGTCTGTCTGTCTATCTGCCTGTCTGTCTGTCTATCTGCCTGTCTGTCTGTCTATCTGCCTGTCCGTCTGTCTATCTGCCTGTCTGTCTGTCTATCTGCCTGTCTGTCTGTCTATCTGCCTGTCCGTCTGTCTATCTGCCTGTCTGTCTGTCTATCTGCCTGTCTGTCTGTCTATCTGCCTGTCCGTCTGTCTATCTGCCTGTCTGTCTGTCTATCTGCCTGTCCGTCTGTCTATCTGCCTGTCTGTCTGTCTATCTGCCTGTCTGTCTGTCTATCTGCCTGTCTGTCTGTCTATCTGCCTGTCTGTCTGTCTGCCTGTCTGTCTATCTATCTGCCTGTCTGTCTGTCTGCCTGTCCGTCTGTCTATCTGCCTGTCTGTCTGTCTATCTGCCTGTCTGTCTGTCTATCTGCCTGTCTGTCTGTCTGCCTGTCTGTCTATCTGCCTATCTGCCTGTCCGTCTGTCTATCTGCCTGTCCGTCTGTCTATCTGCCTGTCCGTCTGTCTATCTGCCTGTCTGTCTGTCTATCTGCCTGTCTGTCTATCTGCCTGTCTGTCTCTATGTCTGTCTCTCTGTCTGTCCGTCTGTCTATCTGCCTGTCCGTCTGTCTATCTGCCTGTCTGTCTGTCTATCTGCCTGTCCGTCTGTCTATCTGCCTGTCTGTCTGTCTATCTGCCTGTCCGTCTGTCTATCTGCCTGTCTGTCTATCTGCCTGTCTGTCTGTCTATCTGCCTGTCTGTCTCTCTGTCTATCTGCCTGTCCGTCTGTCTATCTGCCTGTCTGTCTGTCTATCTGCCTGTCTGTCTCTATGTCTGTCTCTCTGTCTGTCCGTCTGTCTATCTGCCTGTCTGTCTATCTGCCTGTCAGTCTGTCTATCTGCCTGTCCGTCTGTCTATCTGCCTGTCTGTCTGTCTATCTGCCTGTCCGTCTGTCTATCTGCCTGTCTGTCTGTCTATCTGCCTGTCCGTCTGTCTATCTGCCTGTCTGTCTGTCTATCTGCCTGTCCGTCTGTCTATCTGCCTGTCCGTCTGTCTATCTGCCTGTCCGTCTGTCTATCTGCCTGTCTGTCTGTCTATCTGCCTGTCCGTCTGTCTATCTGCCTGTCTGTCTGTCTATCTGCCTGTCTGTCTGTCTATCTGCCTGTCCGTCTGTCTATCTGCCTGTCCGTCTGTCTATCTGCCTGTCTGTCTGTCTATCTGCTTGTCCGTCTGTCTATCTGCCTGTCCGTCTGTCTATCTGCCTGTCTATCTGCCTGTCTGTCTGTCTATCTGCCTGTCCGTCTGTCTATCTG